>NC_056728.1:124830945-124908445 GCF_019279795.1 Protopterus annectens
TATTTCTGTATACTCATCTGAAGCCTGACCCAGTAGCAATAGCTTTAGTTAATCCAGCTTCTGCTAGTCATTTTTTAAATTCTAATATTTCCTGTTCTGACAAGGATTGTGAAACAGTTGACAAATTTGGGAAAATGTGTATGTTTCTGCAACTTTAATTTTTTAGATTTTAAATTGTCAGGCTCATATGTTAAAGTTTATTCTGACTAGCCGTGAAAGTATGAAGATGCCTTATCTGCAGTTCCTTTCTATGAGGAACAATACTCTTTGTGTGGTTTAGTTTCTTCTATCACTCAGGTAACTACTCATTGTTTAAAGAGTTCCTATCAGATCAAAATCTCGAATGCTCATATGAGAGGAAATGCAGGTAATCAAAATCGATATTGTGAGGTCGCAGTACAGTGAAGATCGGAACATTTGCCCTTTCCTCACTGTAGTGCGATCACAGAGTTGGAATATATTTTTAGAGGGGGTGGGGGGTGCAGCCCCCCACAATAGCGATTTCGATTACCTGCTTTTTCGCTCATCTGAGCGTTCGTGATTTTGATTTTTCATCTATGTAATGTAGACCCTGATTAAAGCGGGTTTATGACAGTAGATACTACATCCAGGGCTGTTGCCAGTGGTACTGTGTTGGGGAAATTTGCCTGGCTGCATTCTCAGAACCTCTAAAAGGATGTAAAAATTAGATTTCAAATTCACCTTTGGATAATGATTTAGTTTTTTTTTTTTTCAATAATCATTTTTATTGTTTTGCCAAACCATTATACATTTCACACACTATTTACATTATGTACAATATTGCTTCCAATGTTTTAGTTCCATTTTGAATTTCCCTATAATACATTAAGAATAACTATCATTTAAACCAAGTACAGGAAATTAAAATCACAAAAAATTAAACATAAAAGCATCTACAATAGACAATTATAAACCAACTCAAGCCAATAATTTGTATTATTTCTACATTTTCTATCTAATCCAAGAATGTGTTGGTACACATACAGAATGTCCTGACGGAAAGTGGATAGGAACCGCTACGCCAAAATAATATTAAAGATTTGTTCCCAAATTTTTATGCTGTTTATACTTTTCTTATTATTTCTAATTAACAATTTGTGCGCTAATATATGCTTAATCGCTAACAGCCTGAAATTTTGCCACGACACCTGTGCTGGGTTCAACCAATTTGTGGCTATATATAATTTCATTAGTAAACTAATATTCATAATTACAATCTTTTTTGTTTTGTCCAAATTCTCTGGTGGAATATGTAAAATCAGAAATTCCCAGGAGAGTGTTGAGTTTTGGTAACCCATTTTTTGTAGTTGTAACTTTAAAGAATTCCATAATTTATAAATGCACTTGCAACTCCAGAACATGTGTAACAGGTCTGCTGTCTGATCTATACACTGTGGACATGTAGGTGACTTTTTTGAATCAAATTTATGAAGTGTAAGATGGGTATAATATGCATTGTTAAATATCATCAATTGAGTAAAGACCAGTTTTTGAAGTGATACGGATTTTAATGTTAAGTTAAACGCCTCTACTATTTTACTGTTGTCTAGAGATGGCAATTTCTCTCTCCAGTATTTGGATAACAGAATATGATTATTATATTTTCTCTCTTTTGCCATTTTATACGCTGAGGATATATATTTTCTATCTTGTTGCAATGCTTCCCACAGCTGACCTGAAATAACTAGTTCCTCTTTTTTTATTTCAGAACTGGTAAAATAATTTATGGCCAAATCTTTTAACTGCCTCATTATAATTAAATAAGAGATGGGAAGATTCATCTCTTTTAAGATATCATGTACCGCTACTCCTAGGAAGGGGTATAAATCCCTTACAGTTAATTCTTTAATAAATGGATATTTATTTAAGTCTATCAGTTGATTACCAATAGTTATATTAGGATTTCCATCAAACGGTTGAAACATCATCATATATTTTAAAAGGTTCAAGGAGGCAAACAGAGTTTGAGTCGCCACTGCCCATACCTTGATGTGTTCCATTAACTCATATTTACTCAATGTTTTTATATTCAAAAATGGTACAGCTTTAACATTAATTCTCTTCCCTTTTATATGTTTATAATTTAGCAGTACCCATTTGGGTATCCATTTTCTATTTTCACTATCCAAGTAAGACACCCTTAAAATCCTGTTGGCCTGAATCACTGTATAATACATCTCAAAATCTGGTAAATCCAAACCCCCCCTCGTTTTAGGAGCCATCAGTTTTTCATAGGATATTCTCGTTTTTCTGGGTTCCCACAGAAATTTCCCCAGTCCTATCTGAAATTGCTTGAAAAAGGATTTCGTGATTTTAAGTTGTGCTGCTCTAAAAATATATAGCATTCTGGGGAGAACATTCATTTTTATTATCGCTGCTCTTGCCATCATCGGTAGCTTCAACTTACTCCATCTTTTCAAATCCATTGTTATTCGGTCTCCAGTTGCCTTAATATTGTTGATAAAAATTCTCTATTTTCAGTTGAAAAGACAATCCCAAACTATTTTATTCTTTCTCATGTCCTTATTCGTCCTATCAATGGTAGCATTGAAAAGGTGTAGGTGTCTTTAGAGGGAATATTTTGTTTTTTAAAATTTAGTTTGTAATTAGCAATTTTCTCAAAGGTTTGTATTGCTGTTAGTATTTTTCTGTATCTGACACGGTGTGGTACTGTATATATTTAAATCATCTGCAAAAGCAGCCATCCTAACATTTATCCCAAGAAGTACAGGAGAATTATAAAAACTTTTTGTTTCATATGAAGAAATAAAGGTTCCAAATACAGATTAAACAGTATGGGAGACAATGGGCACCCCTGTCGAGTTCCATTTTAATTTGAATCCTTTTGGAACATTCATGATTTATATATAAACTAATGTATGCATTCTTGTATAAATTTCTTAACATAGAAATAAAAAGCTGAGGTATATTGAAATATGATAATGTTTCAAATAAATAAGCCAAATTAACTCTATCGAATGCTTTTTGAGCATCAATTATTAAAGCATATATGTTCATATTTTTATACTTTGCATAAGATATTAAAGTATGAAGAGTTAATGTATTGTCTGTAGTCTGTCTCCCATCTATAAACCCGCCTGTTCTTCTGATATTATCAAGTTTATTATTTTTTAATCTACTAGCTAGAATAGATGTCATGATTTTCATATCAATATTCAACAATGATATGGGCCTATAATTGTCTGGATTTTTGGGATCACTATTCTCTTTCAATAACAGAATTGTTCTTGAGGCATTAAAATGAAGATCATTGCTGCCATTCGAAATGATATAATTAAAGGTCTGTGAAAGTATGGTGCTCAGAATCCCACTAAAAGATTTATAAAATTCAGAGGTCATACCATCTGGTCCTGGGGCTTTATGTGGCTTTAGTTTCTTAATTGCCTCTAGAACTTCATCAGCTGTAATCAATGCAGTCAATTCTCCCTGAGAATCCTCGTCAATCTTGGGAAAATTAATTTTCTGTAAGAACTCTTTCCTCTCTTCATCATGCCCATGAGTTTGTTGCTCACCATATATCTGATTAAAAATTGATTCAAAAATATTCATGACATCTGACTTATCAGTATATAACGTATTATTATGATTTATTTCGGTAATTAATCGTGTCGATTTCGTCTGATTAATAATGCGGGCTAATGCTTTCGAGGGAGTTTGAATGTGATTTGCATATTTAACTAAACTTCTTTGTTCGTATAGTGTCAATTTTCTGTTATGCATAAGAAACAGCTCTTTCTGACATCTTAACAACTCAGTTTCTGTTTGCTCTGTGTAATTACTCATCAGCTCCTGGTCCAATAATTGTACTTTAGTTTCCAGATCCAGTTGTTCTTTATTTTGGAGTTTTTTATAATAAGTGGCTTTCTGAATAAATAATCCTCTTAACAAAGTTTTAGTTGTAGCCCATTCTATATCTAATGGATGTTCATTACGGGATATATTGTATACTAATTGTTTAAGTATCTCCTTAACTTCCTTTACTATATCTTCTTTGGTTAATAGGTATGGGTTTAAGGACCAATTATATCCACCATGATTTTTAGTATTCAAAATATCGGTCTTTAAAGTTAAAGTTATTTTAGAATGGTCTGAGAGCTGTCTAGCTTGATTAGAAACCCTAGGGTCAAGTGAAATGAACACTTCTGGAATTAAAAAAAATCAATTCTTGACCACATTTTATGGCAGCTAGAATAGAAAGTAAAGTTTTCTGCCTTTGCTTGTATGTTTTTGTGTTTAAAAGGGTCATATAGTTTGAAATCCGTTCTCAGTTCTTTCAACGCTACCATTGCCTGCTTATTAAAAGCAGTCGAAGCTCCCAACTTATCAGTTTTAGAATCTTGGTAAGCATTCCAATCCCCCCCCATCACTATGTAACAGTTGTTATATGACTGTAGAATAGAGTAAATTGAAGCTATATAATGATGTTGGTTCACATTTGGGGCATAAACACATAAAAGTACTATCGGCTTATCGAAACTTTCAGTTTTGAGAACCACCAAACACCATCTGCCGTCTTTATCTATTTTGTCCTCCAAAATTTCTCCTTGAAACTGATTCTTGATTATAATTGCCACCCCAGCACTATTCGTAGTCCCTTCCGCCTTTACAACCTTCCTAATCCATTTCTTGTCCTTCATTGTTTCCCATTGGTCATTAGTCAAATGTGTTTCTTGTAATAGAATAAAACCTGCTTTTGATTTAAAAACAAATGCAGAAACAGCTTTCTTTTTCATGTTCTGGAGTCCTTTAACATTCCAGGAATCTATTATCCACATTCTAAACTATGAATTGATGAATAATGGTATCTATTTTTGTTTTCCACCTTAAATTGACAAGTGTTGGTATTACGTGAATTTTTGGAAGCAAAACAGCCATCCCATCCCTACCCAGTGCCTATCCACTATTCCTCCGGACCAGGATGAACATAGGTTTTTCACATTGGATAACATTCCCCAAGTAGCTAAACTACTAATTCTATTAACTAACAATAAAATAGCATGCAAAAAACCTACACCAACTATATCTACGTCTACAAAGTCTAACCCAGACATTCCCTACTAAACACCACACTCAAGTAACTACAGCTCTGAACATTTCCCTAATATTCATGTAACTAATTATACCTGACATGTCAAATAATTCACTTTTAACAAACTTTAAATACAGCAATAATATGTTAGCATTATAATTACTTGTTCCAAAACCTTTTAACTAACAGTTCACCTAATAAGCACACAGTTATTATACATTTGTTTAAAACAAGCCATTATTTAGGTCAGCTATTTATCTTCAAAACATTCCTACAATATTGCATTTAATTTTTATAGATCATTACAGTTAGACATCACCTATATTACACAACTACTACTACTGTTTGCTAATTATACTATATGTATATATATATATATATATATATATATATATATATATTTTTTTTTTTCTCTTTTCTATTCTCCCCCTTCCCCAAACTGAACCCAGTTAAAAGATACTTATTTATTCACTTATTTACTCACTAAATAAAACACAGTAAGTTACAAAACAAGCCTGCAAAGGAGAGAAAAAAAAAAAAAAAGAAAAGAGAAAAAAATAACATAAAAAATAGACTGCATTACCTGGATTTACCACTAAGCCATAGACTCTTATACAGCAACAGCCAAACCATACATTTTTGTCCATACAAGACACATTTTACCTTATTGATCGTATCTCAGTCATTTTAGCACCAAAAAAGTCCCAAAAAGTTTCATTTTGATTTACAGCAGCTCTTCTTGCTTCCCAGCAGTTGCAGCAGTCCAGGCAGTTCAATTTTCGAATTTTCGCGCTCGCGACGGGGGAACCAATTCGCGAACGGACCTCTCAGCTGTATCACACTCAAAACGGTCCCCCTGCTTCCTTTACCTTGTTTCCTGCTTCCTCGTGGTGGATAATGATTTAGTTTTTGGACTCTCTGCTGCAGAAGTTACAAAAAATGCAATATGAGGGGTAAGCTGATACAGGGAATCTCTCAGATTTTTCAGCCCTTCATCTCTAAATTTTCCAAGGGATGTTCTGCTTCTTTGTCCAGTTTTGGTAAGAAACAAAATAGTCTCTGCAAAATGCTGGTAAGCAGACATTTAAAAAACAGTAGCAAGGAGGTTCCAAAAAGAAAACAGGAACCCCCCCCCCACCAGAACAAAGGGCATTCAGATAAGTCAGAATGAATATGTAAGAGACCTTGTTCTCCCTCCAACCCTGGCAGTCCCTTATCCCTCTCATGAAGTCAGAATCTTCATTTCTCTCTTTGGCAACAGATAGTTTCAGACAAATAGGTTCTGAAACTGATTCAGCAGGGTAACAGATGGCACTGTGAAGAAATCCTTCCTTTCCAGGGAATTATTCCATATCCACCAGACCAACCCCTATGTAACCTCCCATATCCTTTCGTGGGGATTGTTAGAAACTTTTCTTCATTGCCAGTTGGAAAAAGTGGTTTATACAGGGATGCTTTTGCTTCTCAAAAAAGAATATACCTTTAGACCAATTCTGGACCTTTCTCATCTAAACTGTTTGTGATAGTGCCCACGTTCAGATGCTTTCAGTTCACGTTCTCTTAACCCTTCTTCCTCATTTGAGTTTTTTTTTTTTTTTTTTTGGTAACCTTGGATTTAAAAGATGCTTATCATCACATTCCTACCCATACAAACTTCAGATGTTTCTTAAGGTTGTATGTGTCTAGATCAATTTATCAGTTTTGTGCCCTTTGCTGTGGGATCTCCTCTGCTCCAAGAATATTTACAAAGTGTCTAGTTTCTGCCATAGCTCATTGCAGACTACAGAGTGTCCACATTTTCCATATTTAAATGACTTGTTTGTCTTTGCAAAGACTTTTTCAAAGTGTTAAGAATTTGTTGCTTAGGTGAGAGATATCATATGCAGGCTGGGATTTGAAGAAAACATTTCAAAGTCTTGTCTGACTCCATCACACAGGATTGTATTCCTTGGGGTAGCTGCTAGACACCTCAGTACAAAGAGCTTTTCATCCACATGAAAAAATAGATCTACATTTAGATCTGTTCCAGACATTTTCCACTTAAATGTTGTTCACTTCAATGGAATACCTCGGGATTCATGACAGCTACGATTCTCATGATACCTCTAGCAAAACTCCACATGAGAAAGATAGAATAGTGCCTGAAGTCTCTTTGTTCTCAGCACCAACATCCATTATCTTTTCAGATTCCATTTCTAGGATTTGTGAGAAGAGAAATCACTTGGTGGACACATCAAATATCCCTGAATCAGGTCTCCCCTTCTCCTCTCTTGCTCCAAGGCAGTCAGTCACCACAGATGCTGTTGGGCTTTGCTTGAGGAGCAGTGTCAAGAGGGATAAAACTGCAAGGTGTCTGGGACAACAAAGACAGACACAAGCACATAAATGTAAAAGTGATACCTGCCCTTGTCACTGCACTTGACTTTCTGAATCACCTGTGGTTCTCCAGACCAGTTCAAGTTGTTACAGACAATGCCACAATGATGTGGGACATAAACAGGCAAGGAGGAACCAGGGTGTACCTCATCTGCAGACTAGCTATGTTAACATGGGATATAACTTCAGAGCACAATCTCACTCTACAGGCCTCCTGCATTCTGTCAGAACAAAACTTTGTGGCAGTCAAGCTGAGCAGAACAAAGGCAGACCTTCCCAATTAAAAGCTAGATCTGGGGGTCTTCCAAGACTTGATCTATTGGTGGTGAGTTCCTCAAGACCTTTCTGCCTCTCTGAAAAACCAGCTGGCAAAATTATGTTCTAGGACTCGGTATAAGAAGGTCTGGATAACATATGCCTTTTCTTTCCTTTTCTTTCCTTTTCTTTTCTTTCTTGTCTTTTTTAATTCCTTTTCTTTTCTTTTTTCTTTTCTTTTTTCTTTTCTTTCTTGTCTTTTTTAATTCCTTTTCTTTTCATTTTTCTTTTCTTTTTTATTTTCTTTTCTTTTCTTTCCTTTTCCTTTTTCTTTCCTTTCCTTTTTTCTTTTCCTTTCTTTCTTTTCTTTTTTCTTTTTTTCTTTTCTTTTCTTTCCTTTCCTTTTTTTCCTTGGGAAAGAATACTCCTGTATTCTTTTCCGCCCTTTCTACATATCAAGGGCACTTGTTAAGATTCAGAAGGAATTCCCAAAGATCATAGTGGTGACACTGTTGTGGCCCAGGTAACAGTGGTTCTCCCTTCTTTTGGAATTAGCCAAGGGCAATTACCACAAACGTCTTCACAGACTGGATCTGCCCTCTCAAGACCAGGTGTGTTTGATACATCCTGCACCCAAACAACTTTAACTGACTGACAAGATGACAGGGTCTAAATACCTTTTAGGCACCCAATTACTGAGGATGTGCAGTAGGCATTAATGGAGGCAAAAAGCCTACAACCAGGACCTCATATATTAGCAAATGGAAAAGATTTTCTAGTAGGTGTCAACAACATAGACGAACATAGCTTGTACCCACTCAGGGCTAATGTTTCTTTGGGTTTACAATATTCATGTGAGTTACTTTTCTATGGCCTGTCTTACTCCTCTATCAAGATTCATTTGTCAGCTGTTTCAGCATGTCTGTTCATGGACCCCCTCTTTCAAGACATTTCCATGTCAAAATGTTTTTTGAAAAGGGTATTGCATAACAGACCTCCAAGAAAAGTGATGGCTTCTCCTTGGGATCTTATTTTTTTGTTAGAAAAGGTAACACTTGCTCTATTTGAACCAACTCATCTGTCTGACTTGAGGTTCTTAACATGAAAATAGTTTTACTTGTTGCTTTCACATCTGCAAGAAGAGTATCTGAGCTGCAATTTCTTACAGTGGGTCAACTTTATCTCATTGTCCACAGAGACAGGATTTCCTTGTTAAGTAATCCTCCATTTATGCCTTAAGTGGTATCCATGTTTACTTTAAGCCAAATTATCCATCTCCCTGTGTTGATAGGTTGATAGATTAGTATAAGGTTAACTGCCCTTGTAGGCCATTTTAAACCAAGCCAATTATCCCCATGTGAAAATCAAACCTTGCACCTTGTGTCTGTAAAGTAAACACCTTAACCATTATACTAACCACCCTAAACCCCAAAATGAACAAGAAAGGATACTTCATACCTTGGATATTCACAGATAACTCAGGTACTATTTTGACAGAATAAAATCTTTCAGCAACTCCAGTAAGTTGTTAATTTCAAAGCAGACTATTTCCAAATGCTTGCCTCAGGCTATTATCTTTTCATGCATTCATAGATTCATAGACTGTTACTAGGCTAATATCCCCAGGGGGGCCTTTCTAAGCCTAGCCAAGTTTTCCCGAAAGAATAATGATGTCCTGTATCAAAACAGGACATGGAAGGCCAAACATTTATAAGCTACCTCTGTCCATAAGGGACATGAGTGCCAGGCCTGGCGTAAATGTCCTATTCCTCATCCATCGGTCTAGTTTGCACTTAGAAAGAATGATCCTTCCTATACCGCGAGTCAAACCCGGGTAGCCTAGGTGAAAAACAGGAATCCTAACCACTACAAACCACAACAAAACTATTCCAGGCATAGAAAAGACATATTTTACCAGGGCCTTGGCTTCATCTGTGCCTTTTTGGACCAGGTTGGACTCTAGTAGTATTCTAGAAGCAGCAACTTGATCTTCTGTACATACTTTTGCAAAGCACAGTAAGCTAAATTCTTTCACCAGGTCTAGGTCAGGCTTTGCTAGGACCATTCTCTTTCCACCTCCCATTTGTTTTATCTATAGTAATCTGCCCATAAATCTTAGCCTACTGCAGCAGTGATCAAAAAGAAGAAAATAGTACTGCTGTGTAAGTAAACTTACCATAACAATAGATGTTGAATGATTACTGCTGCATTAGCCTTTCTCTCCCTCCATCCCTCATGTAGTTTCGTGTGTTTTTTATGCTAGGGCGTGGATATTTGTGTTTTGTTGTTCCTAGCAATGTTTTCTCAGGGCTCAGTCTCCTTCTCTCAATTGGCATGAAGGCTCTGAAGGTCTTAGCATCCAAACTTGCCTTTTTAGTCAGCCCCACTTGAGCTGTATTATGGTTTGGGCATATGGATAGTGCCCTGAAGATTTTGAAACTGGCGGCTGTTATTTTCTATGCAGGATATAACCCAAGGATGGTACAGTGGTACTGTGGTAGCATAGTCACCTCACAGCAAGAGGTTTTCAGTTTGCTTCTCAGCTGGATTGCCTTCTGCGTGGACTCTGCATGTCCTGTCTGCGTTCGTGTGGGTTTCCTCCAGTTTCCTTCCACATTTCAAAGACATGCATCTGGAGCATATCTCCCCAGGTCTCTGCTGAAAATTGGATTCCTTCCAAGTCGGACTTTTCTGGTAAACAAATGTTAAATAAATAAATAATATTGCTTAGTCTACTGCAGAAGTGATCATTCAAAAGTCAACAATGAGACCTTGGAGTATTTGCATCACATGACTTAAAGAAGGGATATCTATATGAGACTGTAGTCTAGACATATGCTGAAATTTGCCACATGTCAACAGCAGGAAAAAAGTTATTTTACCTCTATTAGACTGCTGCTGAGATCCCACCTTGAGTGCTGTATGAAGTTCATCTGGGGACCTGCTTTCCACAAATACTTTCTTAGAGAGGATAAAGGTAACTAGAGCCTTCAAAGTATGACATGTTATCTCAGGATAGTGTAGGTGTGGGCTAAGGGGGGGGGGGGCATAACATGGCACACATCCACACTCTGTGCATTAGCTGAAAATAGGTATCCCCAACTCCTGCTAGGCACTCATGGATTTTCGTGGTCCTCACCTCCCACTTTCCATTATAGGGAGGATGCATCAGACCCACTCACTTTATGATGGTAGCAGTTAGATATACCAGGGGAAGTTTAAGTGCAACACAGTTAAACAGCAGAAGACAGGTGAGATGAGTGGAAAACATAGATGGTACGAAGAAAACAATCCACTGAGCAGTCATAAGGCAACTTTAGTAAGGAATATGAGGAAGAAGGATAGTAAACAGCTTACAATGATATCATGCTCCTTAGATAACAAGCATGATTTATTGTGTCACATTCTATGCACATTTTTACATTTCTATGAAGGAATATAAAACATAGTATGAAGACAGAGCAGATATGCTTATCATGTTGAAATATCCTCAGTAAATTCACAGGACCTACTAGGCCTACTAGATTCATTTTATCCACACTAGGTTCTACAGAATATGAAACATTTATGGCCATTTCGCACTACTGTCTAAATATTTTTACAGTCTGATTAAGCTGGAAATAGCTTTTTATATCACATTTCCTGGTACATTATCTGAGCATGTCTGCAGTAGTCTGCATTCCCAGGCAAGCTGGATTGGCTCAAAGGTTTCTGCAGCATATTTTCTTCCAAATTTGACTCATTTTTCTTTAAATCACTTGCTGTTTTGGCACAGAATCATTGGTTACGTAAATGTTGCTGTACAAAAATAATGACCTGTCAACCTGTACTGAAAGTACATATTTTTTTGATGGTCTTTTGCAAATGATGCCCTGGATGTTCATAGTTTCAGTTCATGTGAAAAACTAAACTACTTTTAAGCAGTGATGCCAAATACAATCCTTAACGTTCACCATGAATCAAACAGGTTTCAGCACACAGCACGATTAGGAACATAATTGCCCTGTCTGGCTGATCACTATGCACAATTCAAGACAGACAGTGTTTCTTTAGTAGTCCTAGATGAATCTGTCTATACGAGGGGCCTCAGACTAGTAAGGAGGTTGCGGCACAGTGAGTTTGTTCAGCCTCCTACAGATTTCTTGAATAAGAAAGCCTTGCCTTGCAACAGCTGTGATCTGATGTAAACTTTTTCTCCTTTTTAACTCCCTCCCCCAGGTCCAGTTTGCACAGCGGTTGCCAGGGCCAAGAAGCTTATGATGAAGGGGTGGGGGTGGATAGGAGGAGATGATTGTTAAAGAGTAGTAAAGGGAATGAAATACTTCAATGGGAATACTATGGAAAATGCATCACCCAGAGACAGCCAAACAGTGAACGAACTTCAGACTTCATGTCCAGTAAGTGTATGTGTGTGCGTGTGTGTATTTGCAACTTTTGTACACATCCAGGGAAGGCAGGATGGATTTCTTGTGCAACTGCACCCTCAACAGGTAACTAAAAGCACTACTTTAAGTCCATTTAAATAACACCTGGTGTAGTTCTTCTCCTTTCTTAATCCCAATGTAATGATGCAGCAATGTTTTTGCAGTGCACCTAAATTGCACATTTTAGTTATGATATTTTAAACTGGATGTCCCTGCAGTATATAATGTATAAATAGTGTGGCAAAGTAAGTTCATATGATACAAAGAGCTGTCTTGTGGCTGCTTTTGTTTATTTGGCGTTTCTTAGTTGTTAAGCATTTTATCTTTAAGAAAACAGACCAATAGACACACAGCATCCATCCATACAAACAGCATGCCAACACAGGCTTTGGAAGGGTACAACTGAGCTTTCTGAAGAACTGTGAGTGATAATGGTGCTGCAGTGTAACATATTCACAGTTATACTTTCTGCATACCTTTGACTTTTCACTTTCAGCTTTCTAAGCCTTTACTGGTGCATTCAGGCCAGTGAAGCTAAATTCTTTTGACTGCAAACTTGACATATTTCACCTTTTTTCTAAGCTAATCAGTACAGGATAAATGGATTGTTTGACTATATTTTGGAGAAACATAAATCAAGGCCAAGCTTGATTTCCATAAATATTAAGTTGCTTGCAAAATATCTCAATTGATATCCAAATAAATGGGTAAAAAGTTCACACAGATAATCAGTAAAAACCTCAAAGACCCAGCTAAGCTAGAGTTTTCAATGCATAATGCCTTAAACATCCTGTAGTACAGGCCCATGGGATATATGAATGCCCATGACTTTATATTTATTTATTTTTTTTTTACTTTTTATACGTTTACTGATACAGTAAAACCAATAAAGCCAAACCTGACTAGCAGAAGACATGCCATAATTAGCCCTTTATTTTCTGAGCTTATCAGCAAAAGTGGAATGTCTGTGCTATACTTTGGAAACACAGAGCTTAAGGCCAAGCCTGGTCTCCGTAAACATTAATGTATCTGCAAAATATCCAAAGTGACATCAAAACCAAAGGGCAAAAATGTTGCAGACTAATCATTCAGTAAAAATTCCTAGAAAGACCCAGTTAAGCCAGAGCCTTCACTCTCTCTGTCAATCTCTCTCTGTATACATGTATATATATATATGTATATATATATATATATATATATATATATATATATATATATATATCTGTATATATATATATATATATATATATATATATATATATATATATATATAGGTTCATAGGTTCATAGGTAGGTACTAGGCTATTGGCCCAAGGGCCTACATAAGCCTAGCCAGCAAGGTTCCATAAAGTTATTTTCCTGTGCCACTGTCCAGCAGAGACACAGAAGTGATCCCAGGGTGAATTTCCTATTTCCCATCCACTCATCAAGATTTTTCTTGAAGAGTGCTAATGAAGAACTTTGCTTGACATAGATGGGTAGCTTGTTCCAGAGTATTGGAAGTCTCTGGGAAAGGAATCTATCCCTCCAGTGTGTCCTGTTTAATGTGGTGACAAGGTTTAGGTCCCTA
Organism: Protopterus annectens; assembly: GCF_019279795.1. Lineage (NCBI taxonomy): Eukaryota > Metazoa > Chordata > Ceratodontiformes > Protopteridae > Protopterus > Protopterus annectens. The sequence goes on from NC_056728.1 coordinate 124,844,642, forward strand.
GAGCGTGTAGCTTGGAGGGATTGGGATTTCTTTAGGTGTAGCATGTCCTACAGCTCTAGGTTTGACATAGCTTTATATGTTAGGCAGAGATCACCTTGGAGTAGGCGATATGTTATGGAGTAAAGCTGGATTTTTTTGAGGCGGTCAGTGTAGGGCATTTGTTTGAGGCCAGTAATCCTCTTTGTGAGGTACTTCTGTGGCCTTTCCAGCTGCTGCAGATGTCTTGTGAGGTACATTCCAAAAGGGGCATTGTACTCTATAATAGGTCTAATGAGTGACGAGTAGAGGGGAACAATTACCTCTTTTTTCCTGAATGAGAACCCTTTTATGATGAGGTGTGCCACGTAGAAGGACTTCCTGACTACTGTGGTGATGTGACTATCAAAGGAGAGACTACTGTCCACCTGGGTCCCAAGTTCTCTTATCACACATTCAGTGTTAAGTAGATTGCTGCCTATGTGATAGTTCATGGGTACAGAGTTTTTACCAAAGGGGATGACACTGCACCTTTTGGCATTGAGCTTGAGGCCATGGCTCTGATACCAGGCATCTGTCTCAGTGAGTCCCTTCTGTAGGATGTGCACATCATTTAGGGACTTGACTATGGCTCCTAGTTTGCAGTCATCTATGAACTTCATTAGCCAGAGGCCTTCTGTGTTAGCCTATACTTCAGAGAAGTAGATACCAAATAGGAGAGGTCCCAGGACGGAACCGTGTGGTACTCCACTTGTCACTGCTTTGAGGTCAGATTTGGAGTCTGCAACTTTTACAGTGTGGGTTCTGTCAGTGAGCCAGTTGGCAACCCATCTTGTGATGTAGGGATTTATACCTAGTTCAGTGAGTTAAGCTACAATTCCAGAATGGGGGATGGTGTCGAAAGCCTTGGCGAGGTCAAGATAGGCTGTGTGAACCACCTTACCCTCATCCACGACTTTGGTGACTGCCTCAAAGAAGGCGATCAGGTTCAGGAGGCATGATCTGCCTTTCACAAATGTGAACTGGGTAGGATCCAGAGTTTGGAGGTTACCAATGTCTTTGTTTATGAGTTCCATGATGATATGTTCCATGGCCTTGCAGACCAGGCTCATCAGGCTAATAGGTCGATACTTCCCGGGATCAGTGGTGGCTCCCCCTTTGTGGAGTGGGTTAACTGTTGCTGTGTGCCATTCAGTGGACACAAAGCCTGATGCGAGGCTATTATTGAACATGGTGCTTAAGTGGGGAGCCAGTTTGTTCTGAAATTTGTGTAAAACGCAGCCTGGGATGTTGTCCGGTCCCATGGATGCTGTGTTTTTGGCTTTAGAGAGTGTAGCTTTTACCTGCATAGTTGTGATTACAGGGACTCTGCATTCTTCCTGAATCAATATGGGCCCTTTAGGGTTGAGGGGGGGTAAAGTTAGCACTGAATCTATCTGCCAGGATGTTGCCAATATCAGTTGGTTCTGTAATTTTCGTGACTTTGTGCTGTAACTCAGAGCAGATCTGGGTGTTGCCATCTAGATTCTTGACATAGCTATAGACTGCTTTGTGGTTGTCCTTGGATTTAGTGGCGATTTTGTTTTCGCAGCTAGCTTTGGAGGATCTTATAAGGGATCTCAGCTTCTTACTGAGGCTGACCAGGGAGCTCCTCCACTCATGGGATTTTACACTCTTTTGCAACAGTTTCTTCCTTCTGTGTGTGTGTGTGTGTGTGTGTGTGTGTGTGTGTGTGTGTGTGTGTGTGTGTGTGTGTATTTGTATGTGTGTGTAGTACTAAAGATTGAATACACCTGTTAACAGGCAAAAGATCAATGTAAAAATGGCAAAAATGACAACAATGACACACCAGTGTGCATGTGACTAGAAGTTACAAATAAATAAATTAATTAAAAAACACAATTTTTTGCAGGGGAGCAAGTCCCCCTGCAACCCCCATGTAGAAGGCTGTGTTCACCACCCTCCTTACTAATTATATATGTTAAATACAAGAATGCACAAACACAGGGTAAGGGCACAGTCCTCAACCCCGAGAAGTGTACAGTGTTGGACAGCTGTTGAACAAACGCAAACTGCATTTTTTCATTTTTCAGGGAACCCATATATATGTGTGTGTATATGTATATATATATATATATATATATATATATATATATATATATATATATCTATACACAAATATATATAAATAGATATAATATGTGTGTAGATATGCTACTTAAATAGATCAAAATCACAAATGGTCAAAAAAAAAAAAAAAGATATATATATATATATATATATATATATATATATATATATATATATATATATTTATATATATATATAAAATTAACACCAGAGAGTGCATGCTCTGAGATATAACTTCAGAGCATGCAAATAACACAAACTTTTTTTGTAGGGTGGCTTACCCCAAATCCCCTTCTAATTGTATATATCAACTCTGAGATCACACCATGCAAAGAAAATGGCATATTCCACAATAGCAGTATTACAGCTATTTCACACAAAAAGTTAACTTTCTTGTTTATTGACTCCCATATAAAATCTCACATATACATATATGTAGACACACAGACAGACACACACACACACACACACACACACACACACACACACACACACACACACACACACATTAGTTAGACCAATACCTTATTTGTCATGTTAGTATTAACTCAGACAATACCTTCTCTTCTTGAAATACCTGAAGATAACACTCCCCCCATGTGTCCCCAACCTCTAATAGAGATCAACCACAAAGTGCACTCATGTACATGCCCCCCTATGGGCATACCATGTCGTTTCATTCAACTTCCACCAGATTTTTAGGAATAGAAGAGAGAAAATTATTGTCAACTCTTTCTGATGTAAATACAAATATTATTACAAGTTGATGGCCATAGAAAAAAAACATTGGTTGCTAGTAGCCTTTACTCACCTCTCATCCTATGTTCCTTCTCTTCCTGTGCTTCCGTGCATCACAAAGTTTATTCTATCTGTTGATAAGAACTCTTTCACTTTCACTGGAATGTTGTCCTATGGGCATCACCACTCTCTCATAAAATACATCACAGTATACCCAAAACATATCCAACTTCTCCCCCAGTGTTTAATTATTTGTTCCTACAGACCTGTCCTAACCTTATATCTTGACATAAGTTATACCTACAAATAGTAGTAGCTATGTTCAAAGCCCAGGTTCTGTTGTCAAGATGTAACAAATGTGTATGTTCTTATGTATACTACATTTTGTTTACATTATACTTTATTGATTATTGTAATGTGTGCTTGAAAATTTACTGTTACTCATGGAGCTTTTCTCCCCGGGCCTCTGCTGAAAAAGGACCTGTGTCCAGTCGGACTTTCCCGGTAAGCAAATGTTAAATAAATAAATAAATAAATAAATAAAATATATGACTTTAAATTAAACTTGAATCTTCCATATGTCCTCTTTATTCACTTCTCTTCTTACTTAATTTTATTTCACCCTTGACTCTTGGCAATACAGTGAGCCTATCTCATGTTCAAAGTACAAATAAGGATATATTTCTTTAAACACCTCCCCTTCAGCTAAGGACTTACCCTCATTAAATGGGTCTGCTGAACCCAGCAATCATCCCCTGGACTTCGTCTAACTCATGTTTAGGGTCATTGAGAAGAGTGAGATGCCACAAGGGTAGTGTTATTTATTTATTTGTTATGTTTGTTAACCTGGTGGGTACACCAGCATATATGCTGCCAAGGAGGATTTTTGTTATGTTTTAAGAAAGTTCCCTCCCATACATATGTACTATCCTGGGACAGTATGCAGTGGGTGTGCAGGTCTGTTGTATCGCCTCCATAGCAGCTCAGTCATTGCCTTTCCTCCATGAGGACAACACTTCCCCCACATGTCCCCAGTCTCTTCCAGAGTTCATCCAGTAAAAATGCACTCATGTGCATGACCTATCAGATGGGTATAGCCACCCTCCCTTTCCAGCACCACCAATGCTGAGCTGATACTTGAACCTGGGTCATCATGGGTTAGGGCTTTGTACTTCTATGCCATGAACTCTCTTAGGAGCAAGTAAGGATATTGATGTCAGCTGTGACAAAAAACAGTGAAAGCAATGCACAGTAAATTATACTTATTTTTGTTGAAGCACCTCACTTAGAACAGCGACACCACTACATATGTCAAAATGAAACTAATATTGCAGTGTAACCTTTATATTATAATATAAAGGTAAGGAGGTGTGAGGGTAGTGCCCCAATATGGAGGACACAGTGGCATAGCCTCCTAAAATATATAGTTGTCTTCTTTTGTTTTTTGGGGAATTTTATTTTTAGCAATAGTTGTAGAGTCTAATGTTTTAAATGCTTCTTTGCTTTTTATTGGACTTGATCATACTTTGTGAATGTCATTTAAAATAGCTATTATTCTGGGCTGCTGTTCTGCCGGTTGAGAGCAAACTCCATGAGGAACCAACTCACTGAACAGCACTTGGTGGAGATGAACTCTGTGATCACCGTTTTCAATAAGAACTCACTCACTACAGTTTCTAAGGCCATGCCAGTAGTGGTTCCTTTCTTTTGGGAGATTTCTTCCTTCTTCATGGTCACATGATAGACAAATTTGTTACATAGGGGGAGTGGGAAGGTTGCCCCTTCAACACACACTTACAGTTCATTTTTTTCCATCAGTTGTATTCAGGGAGTTGACTACGGTTAACAAATGTAAAATTAAATAAATAAATACTTGTGGATTTATTAATTGATGAGTCATAATGGAAGCATCATTTTTTTGTAGAATTTGGGTTTCAGAGTTCATATTACAAACCCTATTCCCTTAACCATTTTACAGGTCATTCTCTGCACTCGATCAATTAGACACTTTATATCTCTAAGACCACTAGAATGCTGCCTATTATTTCATGTGTGGCCTTACCAGGTCCCACAATTAAGGAATGATAAAATCTTTCCTTGAATGTACTTTTTTAGCCCAACAAGCTATCGAGTTTTAGGCTGAAAGACCAAATACACTGTATTTTATAACCGAAATTATGCATAATGGTAATTTTCAGATTGTTTTCCTTCTAAGTACTCTTCAAATACATCACAGCCTGTACTTTACTACAGCCCACCACCCTACAGTACATAGCTCTACCCATAGCTGCTATCTGTCCACTCACTGTCCTAGTTTTACCAAATCTTGTGTATTTTATCCACTTCCATCTCCTGCACTGGTTCTGATGTCTTTGGTAAACTGTTTACTCCAGCTTTACACTCCTGTAGTTATATCATATCAGCTATATTAAACAAGCACTGGGCTGAATAGAGAGCCCTCAGTACTACATTGGGGACTGGCCTGTCAGTAGATGACCCCACCCTAATCATTGCTTGTGGTTCCAACCTGTCAGCCAGTTCTCTTCCTTCCTTATCAACTCAAGTCCCAAACTGTGGCCTTATTTTTTGATTCCAGCCTCCGATATGGCATGATGTAAAAGGTTTTCCTGTGGTTTAAATATACCATCTCTACAGTCTTCTTGTTGTCTACCTCAAATATTTAGAGAATTATTATTTGTGCAGATAAATCTGGTTTGGGTCATCAAAGCCTATTCAGTCAAATACAGCTGACCAAGCCGGTGACTAGTTAATACATATATATATATATATATATATATGTGTGTGTGTGTGTGTGTGTGTGTGTGTGTGTGTGTGTGTGTGTGTGTGTGTGTGTGTTTTTTGTGTGTGTGTTTTATATATATATATATATATATATATATATATATATATATATGTATATATATATATATATATATATATATATATATATATATATATATATATATATATATATATGTATATATGGATCTGCTTGAAGTTATCGGAAAGCCATATCGCTAAGTTGCAAGATGAAAATCATGAAAGTTTACATTACCAAACATCCCAAACATCAGAAGTTTTCACCAAGTAAGTAAACACTTGGCCAACAAAACTTAAAAAAAAAAACAAAGCAAACAATACCCACACAAGTGGGGGGGCTTCACCCCCCAGACCACCCAACAAAATACGCTAAATCCAAGATCGAGTTACAGTGGAGAAAAGGGTAAAGTTCACCAGGTTGGCTAAGTGTTTACTTACGTGGTAAAAACGTCCGATGATCTGGACATTTGGTAATGTAAACGTTCGTGATTTTCAAGTCACCATTGTGTTACTTGATATGGCTTTTTGATAATTTTGAGCAGATCTCTCTCTCTCTCTCTCTCTCTATATATATATATATATATATATATACATATTTTTCTCTAATATAACTAATATATTCTCAGACCTCCAATATTTATATCACCCATAGACAAAATTTGCTCATTCAGTCTTCCAGTCTTGACTAAACAGGTTTTAGGTCATGGCAAAGTGAGCCCATGGCTACACGAAACCACACTGTTTTCTTTTTCCCAGGCCATTGCTATCTGAGAGTTTGGCATCTCCATGCATCAGAATTCTTTTAAAACTTTTCAAGTAATGGAAGTTAGACACACTGGCTTGTAACTACTATTGTAACTGCTATTCCTTCCATGAATACGCTTTTCCATCAATATGCCCTTTTCCATCAGCAAATCTATAACTAGTCCCAGCTTCTACTACCACTGTTGTGTTTTAATGGAATGTCACAAGACTGTAACATACTGTTAAATGTAGCGCTCATGATTCCTGTCAGTTTAAAACTGAAAACTTTTTTCTGTGGAGACACTATGTTTATTTTACATTGGTGAGGATAACATACTGTTTTAAAGTGTTTTTTTTTCTGACAAAAAAATTTACTTTTGTAGACTGATAGTGTTTACCTGCATTTGCTACTTGGCTTCCTGGGAAAGAGGCACCATATTTGTCTTGACTACGGAATCGACTACTGGTCCCAAGGTCAGTCCTTCTTCCAGTCACAAAAAGAGAAAATTAAGAAAACAGTCTTTGCTACTACAGCAGACAAGAAATTTGTTGTACTACAGACTCATCTTTTTTTCCTGGGTCCCCATGGTGTGGTACCTACAGCCACTACATACTGAAGTTAGCCAAATCCATTGTGGCTGTTTGGATTCCCTCAGTGGGCATAGATGAACCACTCTTGTCAGTCCTGAGAGAGGGAACAATGAAGGTTTCCTTGTTGTGTCAGAACATTGTACCCATCCCTGAGGAAGCTGTTGCTGCCTTAAATAACACAAGTGGCCCCATTTTTCCTGTCAAAAAGAAACAGAAAACCAAGCAGATATCTACTCCTTCTCAAATATATGTAGGTAGGAGTAGTTAATTGGGTCTGGGGCTGGGTTTAATTGGGGCTATTGATCCTACTGAATAAGTAGTCTCTGGTAAAAGAAAGAGGGGTGCCTCTGTTCCTGAAGAGATTCAAGATTCTGAATCTGAACAGGAAGATGCAGGATGGATAGAGTTTTTTTCCTTAAATTTCTTATTTAGACTCAGAAGAAAACTCAGTTTCTGATTCTCTCTGTGGGAGTTTCTCTTTCTCTGAGACTATTGCTAGATTGCCAGTGTATTCAATGAGACAGCACTGATGTTTCTCAATCCCTCAAAAAATAATGTGAGTTGTTACAGAAGAATATTCTAGATCCTACACCATCCGTTCTGTTCTGTCTGCTTTAGAGGGTGTGTGTATTACTGCCAACAATTTTCTTGATAGTCAGGAAGCTGTCCCTAAAAAGGCAGATAGGATTTATAAAGTTCATCAGTCTTTTAAATTTTTATACACTATTCCAAAACCTAACCTAGGAGCTATAGCTTTAGTTGATCCCACTGCTGCCAAGCACCTAGTTAATTTCAATCCTCATCTTTCTGATATGGATGGGAAAAATATTGATAGGTATCTGGGAAAAAAGAGTGCATAACTGTAATTTAGATTTTCAGAATTTTGATTTGTCAGGCCCACATATTAAAGTGTGTTCTAATTATGCAAGTATAAGGAATGTTTTTTTCTGCAGTTTCTTTCTATGAGGACAAACGTGCTTTAGGTAACGTAGTATTTTTTACTGCACAGGTCGCTACTCATTGTTGGCAGTGTGTGTATGCTGCTGTTGATACTCTTTCCAGGGCTATGGCCACTGGTGTCATTTTGAGCAAGTTTGCATGTGATGTTAAAAATGAGATTTTAAATTCATTCTTGGAGATTTAGTGTTTGGCCCCTCTAGCGCAGAGAAGGCCAAAAAGTGTCTTGAAAGGGGCAAGATATTTTAGCCCTCCTTTTTCAAATTTTCCAAGGAATTTTGCATCCCCCAGCCAATTTTGGCAAAAAAGCAGAATAAACAATCTCAACAAAATACAGGTAAATAGACAGTTAAGAAGAAATGGCAAGGGGGTTCCAAAAAGAAGTCTTGAACCTCCCAAAACCAAGGACAGTCCCACAAGTCTAAATGAATATTCAGGAGACTTTGTGAGCCCCTCCCACTGCGGCCCATTTTTTTCTTCCAGAAAGTTTGAATCTCCATTGTTCTCTTTGGAACCTGGTAGTTTCAGACAAATGAGATCTGAAAATCAGTCATCATGGTTACAGATGTCAGTGTGAGAAAATTCTTCCTTTCCAGGGGGTCATTCTTCATCTTCCAAATCTGAGTCTTTTGTTTTCATCGGTTATTAATTGCATTCTTTTCCAAGGAGTGATAGAACCAGTTCCTCCTTCTCAGGTGAGAAAGGGATTTTATTCAAGGATGTTCCCAGTGCCAAAGAAAGAAAATGCTTGGAGACCAGTTCTGGATCCTTCTTTCCTAAACCTGTTTGTGATAGTGCCCAAGTTCAAAATGATGTCACTTTTCAACCTGTTACCTCTTGATCCTCTTTTAGTTTTTTGGTAACACTAGATTTAAAAAATGCTTATCATCACACCCTTATTCATCCAGACTTCAGATGTTTCTTAAGCTTTTGTGTATCTGGATCATATTATCAGTTCTCTGCCTTATCCTTTGGACTATCCACTGTACCAAGTCTGTCTAGCTCCAGTTATAGTTCACAGCATGCTACAGGGTATCCACAATTTTCCATAATTAGATGACTTGCTTATCTTTGCAGAGCCTTTTTCAAAGTGTCAGCAATCTCACTCTTGAGTGAGAGATCTCTTTCTCAAGCTGGGATTCCAAGAGAACATTCAAAAGTCTTTCTTGATGCCTTCACACAAGATTGTGTTCCTGGAATGTCAACTAGACATCTCAGTTCAAAGAGCTTTTCCTTCACAGAAAAAAAAACAATCTATATTTAGATCGTTTTTCTAAGGTTTTCCACTCAGACTTCGGTCACTGTAAGGGAATACTTCATGATTTTGGTTCGCATGGCATCTATGATTCTCATGCTACCCCTGGTAAGACTCAAAACAAGGAAGATACAGTAATATCTAAAATCTCTTTGGCCCAGCACCAACACCCATTATCTTTTCAAATCCCATTGTTGGGTTTTGTCAGAAGAGAAATCATTTGGTGGAGACAACATATATCCTTAAATCCAGGTCTTTCCCTCTGTGTCTCTCCACAGATTTTGCTTAGGGAGCAGTTTCAGGAGGTATAAAAGTGCAGGGGGTCTGGGCACCAGGGACATTTGCAAGTAAATGAATGTCAAGGAGATGCCTGTGCTGATCAAGGCACTCAACTTTTTGAACCATCTTTGGTCTCTGGGACCTCTTCAAGTGGTTACAGATAATACCACAGTCACATGGTACATCAACAAACAAGGGGGAACCAAGCCATACTTCCTTTGCAGGAGAGCCATGTTAGCTTGGGATATAGCTTCACAGCACATTCTCACTCTATATGTGTCCTATATTCTGGAAGAGCAAAACTGTGTGTCAGACAAACTGAGCAGGGCCAGGAAAAACCCTTATGAATGTAAACTAGATCAGGAGATCTTCTAAAATTTGATCCGTCTTTGAAGGGTTTCTTAAGTAGGCATTTTTGCTTCTTTTCTGAACAATCAACTGGCAAGATTCTGTTCCAGAACTCCATGCAATAAGACCGAGAAGGCAGATGTCTTTTCTTTTCCTTGAACATGAATTTTCCTTTTTGTTTTTCCACCTTTTCCACTAATATCCAGGATATGTCTGAAGATTAAGAAGGAATCTGCTAAGATCATTGTGGTGACCCCCTTCTGGCCCAGGCAATTTCCATAAGCTTCCTCACAGAGTTGCCATACTCACACAGAAATAGAGCTGTTTGATACACCCCAATCCTAATCATTTTTAGCTGGCTGCCTAAATGATATGGTCTTTATTCCCTTTAAGCAGCCTGTTTACTGAAGACATGTAGCAGGTACTAATGGAGGCAAAAAAGCCTACTACTAGAAAATCATATGTTAGCAAATGGAAAACATTTTCTGTTTGGTGCCAATAACATAACTAGCACCCATTCAGTTCTAGTTGTTGTCTAGTTTTACAATATTTGTATATTATCCTACGGCCTTTTGTATTTCTCCATCAAAGTTTATTTATCATCCATTTCAGCAGGTCTACCCATGGATCATCCTCTTGCAATGCATTTGCATAAGAGGCCACTGAGAAAAACAGTGGCCCCCTCCTTGGGATCTTAATCTTGTGTTGAAGAAGCTAACACTTGCTCCATTTGAACAAACTAACCTGGCTGACTTGAGGTTCTTGGCATGGAAACAATTTCACTGATTGCTCTGTCCTCTACAATAAGGGTATCTGAGTTGCAGGCTCTTATGGTGAGTCAACCCTATCTCAATTTCCACAGAGACAAGGTTTTTTGAGACCTAATCCTTCTTGCATGCCTAAAGTAGTATCCAAGTTTACCTAAACCCAAACTATGCATTTCCCCATTTTCTTTCCTCAAGCTAAACAAGAAAAGGTGGGTTCAGTACGTGGACATGATTGGTTGCCACTCTATTTTAAATAACAGTGTCACAGTACTTTTTTATCTGAAGAAGGGCACAGCCCGGACGTGCTCATCTTTTGTATACTTTTGCTGCTATTTATCATTTTTTATTGGAATAAAACAAGAAATCTGAATGGTGGTTGCTGCGAATTGTTTTGTTTTGAAGTGTATTGGTGTTTTGGCAGAACAACTTTTGGTGAGGAGGCTTTTATTTGTTGTGTCGGACTTTGTATCTGATGTACTAGCCTACCTCACACACAATGGATATCAGTGGAAGGGAACAGGAGCAGGCAGTAGAGCTGTTCCCAATCACAAGGCTGAAAGCAGTACCAAGCAATAAGATAAAGAAAGATTTGGTTTCTTTGGATAATCCATTACTTGGCCTTGACCTGCATGTTACTACAGAGAGGAGATCATTGGTTAACTTGAATGTTGCCATGGACTTTGTGTTTGAAGAACCTATGAATGAACATGTAAATAAGGTCAGTAGACTGAGATGTTTACAGTGGCAGCATAACCACTTTGAAGCCTGCTTACAGTTTGGTGTTGTACCGAGAGGTATGAGAGTCTTCTGTATGCCGGCGCAGGGAGAGCATTAGCCTGAGCGCCTTGCTAAATGGCAACAGATAAATATAAACAAAGGGTTTTCGTATTTACACCTTTTGTTGGAATTTTTTGCTCCAGAAGAGAAGCAACTGGGTCAAGAAGTTGAACAGCTGCAAAGGAGGTTGGATGTGGAATTCTCAAGGTATTGAGTAATGATCAATATAATGGGTGCTTTTTTCACCCAATTGCCAGCACCATTAAAACAGAAAGGTGAGTGGAAGTGCTCGCACAGTGAAAGCAGAATGGTGAAGAGAAGAAGAAGGTCACATTGACTAGTGAAGGCATTGTTTTTAATTTGTCTCAACATATTCTTACAGATGATGAAATGTGTGTATTGAACAAGGGGTTAACATTTATCCCTAGTCAAGAAAGTAATTTTATTGACATTATTTTAGATATTATGTTATTTGGTAGAAATGTTATGTTGAAAAAAATGTTTGGGGAGGGTCAACCAATCATGGGCCCGTAAACTAAGACAACCAAATGTTTTTGTTTCAGTTTTTAACACTGCTTTGCAGACTTTTATTAAGGTTTGTGAATATGAAATACAGCCCTATTTGCAGCAAGAAAATAATAAAAAAATTTACAATCTGACCATGGCTCAAAGAAAAGGGATGAGGGACTTGCAACATAATTCACAGATAGTGGTAAAACAGGCAGATAAAGGGGGTGCAGTAGTGGTTTTGGACAGACAGATGTATTATAACAAGTTACGACAATTGTTATCAGACGACACCACATTTGTACAAATCTCTCCAATAACTTTGAATAATCTATTTAGAGAGATTAGAAGACATCTTGAATTAATGGAGGTGGAAGGTCTAGTAGACAAGGAGCGCATGGAATTCTTGTGGGTTGAGAATCTGGGAACCCTGGGTGTTTAAAGGCCTGCCTAAGATCCACAAGGATCTGCACAACCCCCCCACCCCCTTAGGCAGATAGTCTCCAGGATAGATTGGGCCACAGAAAACATCTCTATATGGCTAGAATACACATTGAGGCTGATGTTGGCATCTGTAGAAGTGGTACTCAAAGACACAGGAGATTTTCTAATGTCATTAAAAGAATTTCAAAATAAAAACACAGACAGAAATAAAAAATACATCATGGTGACATTAGATGTGAATAGCTTATTCACAGTGATAAGCAACATATATGGAATGCAGACAGTTGTGAGTTTGCTAAGAGAGCTACAAACAGTAGATGGAAAAAAGTTTGAATTAATTAGTAAATTACTGAACGTAGTGTTGGAATATAATATCTTTGAATATGTGAGAAATCTATATAGACAGACACAGGGAGCAGCCATGGGTAACCCCTGTGCAAATACTTATGCTAATTTGGTAATGTCCTTCTGGGAGAGACATTTCATCTTAAGTGCACATAATCCTTAGAGAGACAAAGTTTGCCTATATAGGCGCTTTGTAGATGATATTTTTCTGTTATGGGGAGGAAATGATAATGAATTGACTAGTTTTGTAGTCTATTTGGAATCCACCACAACCTTCCTCGGGTTCCCATTTAACTTTTCTGAGACTATGATAGATTTCCTGGATGTGAGACTCATGCAGGATGAATTAGGGTTTAAAAGTACCCTATGCAGAAAGGAATGTTAGAAAAATAATATCCTCACACAAGGTAGTATGCACCCCAGGTACACATTTGATAATATTGTCACGGGACAAATGGGGAGGATTTCCAGGTTATGCACAGAGGAATTGAACTATGAGGAGGAGGTAATCAAAATAATAGGGTATTTTGAAGCAAGAGGCTATAACAGCAACAGAGTCATGAATATTAACCAGAGACATAGAGGTTTCAGGGGTAATAAAATGCAACCTTGGCTTAAACAAGAAGGGGTTAGTAGACCCATGGTTAACAACAAGAAAGAAAGTGATACCACCCTTAGACTTATGTTAATGTACAGTAACAATATTTATGGGGTGTGTGAAATTATTAGGCACAATTGGAAAATGTTATTGTCAGATGACAAATTGAGAAATATATTGGCAGATCAACCATCCTTTGGGTTTAGGACGAATAGAAAATTAAAAGATTTACTGAGCAATGAGAATGAGAAAGTAGGCAAACAGGTAATGGTAAGTAAAGGGACCAAACCATGTGGGACTTGTAAAGCATGTAATAGCATAGATAAAAATAATATTTTCACACATCCAGTCACAGGTAGGGAGCATTGTTTTGGTGCAAGAGCAAATTGGAATACCCATAACTTGATATACCTTGCGACATGTCAGTTATGTGCATGTTATTAAGTAGGTAAGACGAATTGCAAATTTAAGGTCAGGATTTTAAATCATCTGTTTGCCATAAGAACATGGAATGAACATAATGCCTTATCTAGACATGTTTTTAATAATGAAGGACATTATTTTAAGTTCAAAGCTATTTGGAATATAAGGAAGGGACATAGAGGTGGGGACATAGTAAATGATACAGAGCTAGAAGAAACCAGATGGATAGTTGGATTGACAGCACATAGACATCCAGGTTTAAATGAGGTGGTCCCTTTAAAACCCACACTCAAGAAAAGGTGGGTTCAGTACCTGGACATGATTCGTTGTCACTCTATTTTAAATAACAGTGTCACAGTACTTTTTTATCTGAAGAGGGGCACAGCCCGAAAGCGCTCATCTTTTGTGTACTTTTGCTGCTATTTATAATTTTTTATTGGAATAAAACAAGAAATCCAAGTGGTGGTTGCTGACAATTGTTTTGCTTTAAAATCTAAAAATTATGGAGAAAGGATACCCCATACCTTGGATGTGCAGTGAAAAGGCAGGTACTATCTTGAGAGAACTAACTCTTTCAGATCTTTGGATCAATTGCTCATTTCTTGTGATATTAAGAAGAAGGCACTGTGTCAAAACAGTTTATTTCCAAATAATTGACTAAGGCTATTACCTTTTGTAATACCACAACAAAACTATTTCAGACAGGCTCAATGCCCCTTCTACCAGAGCCTTGGCTTCATCTATGACTTTTTGGAAAGGGTTTGATTCTAGAAGTATTCTAGAAGCTGCAACTTGGTTCTCTGTACATACTTCCACAAAGAACTATAAACTTGATTGCTGTTGTAGGTCTAGATCAGGTTTTGCTAGGGCCATTCTGCAGGGAGTCCTGGACTCTTTTCCTTCCCCTCTAAAATATAGTGAGCTAAGGTAATTTAGCCATATAGCTAAGGCTACTGCAGCAGTAATCAATATGATGAACACAGTACAGTCGCATAAGTAAACTGGCCATAACAGTATGTTCAAATGATCATCACTGCATTAGCTGCTCCCTCCCTCCACATATTTTTTTGTTATTCCTAGCATTGTCCTTTCAGGGCTCAGAGTGCCAGTCTCTGTTGCTATGATAGCCTGAAGGGCTTGTCACCCAAACCTGTCGTTTTAGTCAACAAGCTGACCATTTTGGCACATGGAAGGTGCCCTGAAGTTTTGGAAGCCATCTGGCTGTTATATCCTATGGAGGATATAAACCACATAATTAATAATACTGCAGCAGTGATCATTCAAACATCTACTGCTATGATAAGTTTATTTACACAACTGTACTTTCTACAACCCCAGAGCTGACCTTCCCGTTATTTCTTTAACAAAAAGCTCTAGCTTGAAACACATTGCTGCTTTTCCTTCTTTTCCCTCTGATAAGGATGGCAGAGCTTTTTTAAATTTGGGATGAAGGCTTAAATCTCATTCACCTTAGCTTTCAGAACAGTCATCTACCTGGATCATATTTTTAAATCCCTTTTAGCATTCTTTTCAGATATGAAGAAGGCACTGGTTGACATTTAATTTGAAAGCTAAATTTGCTCTCTTAGCTTTCCTCTGTTGTTTATGTTACTAAACACTCCTTTATTGAGTTATTACTTAAGGCATAGGCAAACATACATTAATGAAATGAAAACATATTAACATTTTTTCCATCTGCATATATTATATATCACGTTTTGTTTCTTTATGAATATCATTAGTCTAGCATTGCATAATTTGCTCAATTCCTTGTTTCCCTTAAACTGCACTCCTACTGTTAAACATTAGTCTGCATATATTGCTGCCACAATTTCCATTTACTTCTGTGTAATTTTCTCCTTCTCTTTTTTAAGTTTTCTCAGTTCTTTTATCACTTTTACAATATTCATTACTTCATAAATAGTTGGTTTACACTTTGATTTCCATTTTCTAGCAATTACCTTTTTGGCATCCAATAGTATCAAACTTAACAAGGCCTTATTATCATACATAAGTCTCAGCTATACAGATTTTCGCAGAATCTCCAGATTTGTGCCTCATATTTTTGGTCTGTTCCTCATAATATTTGTGGTTTTCTTGTAAATCAGTGAGGATTGAAGTCACTAACCAATGACATATATTTGAGTTTCAGACTTCATATTCTTCAGAAAAAGCATGCTAACACAAATCATATCACTGTAACATCTTTACCCCACAATTATTTTTGGATCTGTAGCAAGAGGTTTAGAGGTATGTTTCTATGTCTATGCAATTCAGAGCCTGTGTCCAGGGTCAAAAGAATCATTTTCCTGATTATAGTAATTTGCTTATCCAAAATTTCTGATAGTTTATTCTGTAGGGAATTTTTAAAATCTGTCAACTCATTGTGCTCCCAAAACATATGTTTCTAATTACCTCTTTCTTCCGTATTACACATCCAACATTTGCCATCTACCTTAGGAAAAATGCTTGCCATATAAATATAACTATGAAAACACTTCCAAGAAAACAAATCCTATACCTTCTGGGCTTTGTTGCATACCTGGAAGCCATACATTGTTCCCTTGTAAATTGCTTTTCCAATGTATCTTACCCATCTTTTCTAACCCCTTTGATATATCCTTTATAGGTAACATGCAATATTTTATATGCTGCAATACGAATCCCATTTGTAATAGCAGCTTCTGGTCTACATTCAAATGAAAACTCTACCAGAGCAGATCTTTCACTTCCTGTAGCCCTTTCTCCTTGTCATACGCTAATATCAAGCCCTGGTAGAGAAAGCAATCTCTAGCTTGCAGTCCAAATGCCTTCTTGGCCTCATCCCACTCAGTTGTGTTTCCATCTCTACTTATTTGTCCCTTTGCCAGTTTTCTCCAATGAATCTGAGCCACCTCTTGTTTGATTTCTGTACACCTACTTGTAGTCAACCCTGTTGGCAAAAATCTCCTTCTCCATTTTCATATTGGCTATGTTCTTAGAATATAATATTATGTAGGTTGTTTTTATTCTCCTTAAGGATCTGTATCCAAATTCCTACCTTCTCCTTATTATTTAAACTTCATTGTCTGCTTCACCATCATCCCTTTCCACTCTGAATTTCAACCTTCTGCTTGGGTTATGTATGTGAGCCTTAACTTCAAATCAGGAAATCCTAAACCACCATGTCGCATTGGAAGGATTAAGGTATCCCACTTAATTCTTGCCCTCTTACCCTCCCAGAAAAATTCCTTTAAAGTTTTGTTAATTATTGTTCACAACTTTTCCTCTAGTTATTGCCTTTATTTTATCTCCATAAATTTTATATCCCCCAAAGACTTGAAACTATCTCAAAATGTTCCACAATACCAAAATGTCCTTTTCTGGGTTTATCAGGTACAAAATAATATCATCTGCAAATACTGCCAACTTTTCTTGATTACTATACCAATTATGGACTTGAATTTATGAGTCCCTTATTTTCTTTGGTAATGGCTCTAAATGTAAAGCAAATAATAAAGGGAAAAGAGGACATGCCTGCCAGGCTCCTCTGTATAAACACAACGTATCAGAGAAGAATGCTCCCAATTTAATTTTTGCCTCCAATTCTTCATATATCCTCCTAATAAATCATATTATTATATCAGGGAATGCAAATGCTTCCATTGCCCTGCTCATAAAATGCAGGCTTACTCTGTTGAATGCTTCCTCTGTATCAAGACCCACTAGCAACAGCTCTATTTTTTATATTCCACTTTCCTCTGGATCATCATTGTTCTGCTAATGCTGTCAAATGTTTGCCTCCCCTACCCAAAACCCCATTGATCCATCTTTATCAATTTTGGCAACACCTTTGCCATTCTTTTAGCTAGTTTAGACATAAACACTTTATAGTCATGGTTTAACATTTAAATGGGTCTATATGAAGCTGATACTGATGGGTCTTTCTTTGTCATCTTTAGAAAATTCACCCACCACATCTTTCTTCCAAGATGTTGGAGTTTCCCCTCCTTTTAAAATACTGTTAACAAAATATTCCAAGTCTTTATCACTTGTCTTTCCTCCTAACTTCCAAACTTCCACAGGAATACCATCTTTTCCTGGAGACTTTCCATCAGATTGATTATACATCACCATTTTGTCTCATCTCCTCCTATCATAACTGTTAATTGTTGAGCCTCATTTACCTCTAACCTTGGCATACTTATTCCTTCCATAAACATTTCCATTTGTGCTTGTTCTTGATTTCGGCATTTCTCTGCTTTATACACATTTTCATAAAATTTCTGAAATATCTCTAATATCTCTACAGGATCTCTAGTTATTTTGCTTGTTATAACCTCCCTAAGTTTGGCAACAATCCTTTCTGCCTTCTGTTGCCTAAATCACACTAAAAAGTGTTTATGCTTTGAAAGTGTTATCAAAAAATAGTAGCTTAGAAGCAATTTTTCTAAACTTGTACATATTATCTAAGTATTCTCTTATTTTCTCTTTAACTCTCTGCATTTACACCTCATCTTGTTCTGTGATATTTCCCTAATTCTGCAATACTTTAACCTTTGTCAGTCTCTCTAAATAATTCAAATTACTTCTTATCCATCTCTCTCTCTTTTTCTCTCTCTCCCTCTTTTATTTCTACCCTACTTTTAAACTCCATTTTCATTTTATACCACTCACTATCTATAACTTCTGAAAAAAATAAACGTTCTATCTTCCCTCATAGCTCTCAAATAATTTCTACTACCATTTCATTAAATTCCTGTCATTTTTATAGGTAAGTGGGAAAGTGCCAGTGTTTCATTTTTACTTCACTACCCTACATTTTTTATATTTTTTTATCAGTACATGATCTGAAATAATTATCGGATGTGTTTTGAATCTTTTAATTAAATGCATATGTTCATGTGAAATATAATTTCTATCCAGTCTAGCCCTGTTATTGTACCATGTGGAATAATCTGTAAATTCAAACTGAGATACCACTACATTCATATCTTCCATACCAAATATTTTCATAAATTTCTCAGAAATCTGCCATATTTTGATATATTTTTCGTTCTAGGTCCCCCAGTACATCATCACTATTGCAAATCAAGTTCCATTCTCCAGTGTTGAGTAATATTCCTTGCTAAAAGCTGATTATGTCTTCCAGAATTGTATTAAGCATCATAATAGCAGTTTTTGTTGGCTTCACCACCTATGCTGGAGGTGAAATTTGTCAAGCATCAGTATTTTGCAGAAAAAAAGACAAATGGCATAATACAGTATGCTTTTTCCCCACAGGAAATCATTACTAGAGTGACTTCTAATTGTGTGATGGCAACAATTCACTTATTTAGTGAAAATGTTCCTTTTTTCGAGTTGTTGTAAAAATGGAGTTGGTATGAAAGACTTGCCAGCCTGCATATTTATTTATTTATTTATTTATTTATGTGTTCTTTTTGGAACCTTAAATTTCAGGAAACTGTCATTTTCAGAACCATTTTTTTGTGGAATAAAAACATATGCTAGGGCAATCTTCCTCCCTTGCCAATAGGCCCTTTCTATCTCAAATTTACCATTATAGTCTTTTTTTACCTCTTCTATCTCTATTGGAGCCCCGCTGGCAATAAATATTATAACTCTCCTTTTCCTCTCTTTCTGATATTCTTCTGAATATCCATCCTGAAATCCTGTCTTTGTCAACATTTCATTCTCATTTCTTTCCAAGTGTATCTCCTGCAGCGTTACTATTTACACTGTGCATTTCTTAATATAATTCAATACCCTTTCCTTTTTCTGTATAACTGTAAGGTGATTTAAGTTCTAAGACCATATGCAAAGCATAGCCGTTATGGTGAAAAGCTGTTATTCCCACATATTATACATGAATTTTTTTTGAATGCATACTTCCAACCCAGGTTACTACAGATTGCTGGGTAGTAGGAAGCATTCAGAATGGGTACATATGGCTGTGGGATTCTCTTTCCTCAGATCTAGGAATCCCATCCCATTCTGAAAATTAAACCCACCTACTTTCTCCCATCATTACTGAAACACTTTTGCAGGGAGTAATAGAACCTTACCAGAAAATATCAGAAAATAAAAAGGAAAAATATTTTATTCAAGCCCTAGCTTAATAAGATACTGACTGGCCACTGTCCAGTTGTCCATCCTGGATTACCTGGAATAGCTGTCTCGAGTGGAAAGCTATAAGTAAAACCAATCAGTCTGCCAAATATGAACTAAGGATTGCTAAACTAATTATAGGTTCACTGACAAAACATAGCTTGGAAGTGGATGGCATGATGGCATGGATGAGGCAAGAAATTATGTGTATCCAGGCAATAAGATAGAAGTGCAATGCAGCAAAACCTTCTGGCTTGGAACCCAGATTGTACTACTTAAGGAAAAGGCAGAATAGAGATGGAATGGGAATTGTGGTGAAAGAAAGTCTTCAAAAGACATTGACAGATAATATCAGAGTTTAAGATAGACTCATGCCATTCAGACTTCAGTGTAATGATAATGTAGTATTCATAATCTGAGCCTATGTCCATCAACAAGTTTGTGATAGTGAGGAACAGCATACATTCAGGTAGCAATTGCAGGGCCTACTAGATAAAGCAGGACAACATGAATTGAAGTTGATAACCGGGGGCCTGAATGTTCATATAGGTATAGACAGAACAGGATATGAAGACTGCCTTGTTCCTCATGGATGGGGCAACAGGAATAAAGAAGGAGAGGCCATTCCAGGTTCTTGTCTGGCAAATGGCTTAATGATGCACAGCACATGGTTCAGCAACACAAGCAGTCACAAAATAACATGCAAGAGTAGCCAACATGCAGCTCCGGTAGACTTCCTCCTAGTAAGGAAAGGGCATAAAGGCAGAACCAGGTTGCAAAGCCAGGCCCAGTGAAACAGTCAGCCCACATCATAAACTACTGGTGGTCACACTCAGCTGCAAGCAGTGACCAGAAAAGGCTCTGCAGTTAACAGAGACTAGGCTAAAGGCCTAGAAGTTGACTGGAAAAGAAACACAAGTATTCTAGGAAATACTCAGGAGTCTAACACCTCTCGAAGAAAATAAATTATGTGGAATTGAAAAAGAATGGCAACTTCTAAAAAACAGCATGTGTGAAAACTACAGAGCATATATGCAGCTGAACCAGGTATAACAATAAGGTACATAAGAAATGCTGATGGTAGAATGCAGAAGTACCAAAAAACTATCAAAAGAAAGGAGTGCAGGAAAAAGTGGGGGATGGCAAAGACAGACTTGGCTAATAAGGAATACTGGTTGACTAACAAAAAAGGTTAAGGGAACAGTCACAAAAGGAAAGAATAAGGCAAGACAAGTAGTCTATACCAGATTCTGAAGTTGACTCAGCAGGTTGGATAAAGAAACAGTCAGGTGGCAAGGCAAACACAAAAAGATAAAGAAGATAGTTGTAAGAGATCCTGCATAAAGGATGCCAGCAATAGAACATCAAAGGCAGATGGAAAGAATATTCCTAGAAGCTTTTAAATAAAGAAAACCCCACAGACATTGTACTGCCCCAGACAGAGCCTATGAAGAAAAAGGAAGAAGAGCTCATCACAGAAGTACAAAAACAAACACTAAGAAAAATGAAGTCAGGGATAGCAGCAGGCTCAGATGAGGCCATGACAGATATAACCAAGATGTCGGGTGCATCAGGAAAGAAATGGCTGCAGAGAGAACTCATAGTGGTATGGGGAGAAAGACGTATTCCAGATGACTGGAGAACAGGCATACTAGTGCCAGTGTACAAGAACAAAGTGGGCATCCACAACTATGGGCAGTAGAGAGGTATTAGAGTACTATCACACTGCATGAAGGTGATGGAGAGGGTGACTGATAAATTAATATGTAGGCAGAAACAAGAAGGTAATATGGAAGATCATCAGTTTGAATTCAAATCATGATGCAACACAACTGACCAGATGTTTGTAGTGAGACAGATAGTTAAGAAGAAGCTGATGATGAGAAAAGAGTCCAAATATGCATTCCTAGATTTGGAGTAAACATATGACAAAGTCCCACAAAAGCTAATTTGGGCATTCCTGTGTTGGTTCAAAGTTCAGGAAATATTGACAAAATTAGTGCAGGTTATGGACAAGAACTCACTGACACAAGTATAAACAATGTTTATATTCACAGAGGGGGTTGATCAACTTCATTGGCAAGCAGGTCAGAATGGATAGATCAACAAAGCTGCTGTATGCAGATGATGTGGCATTAGAAGCAGACTCTAAACAGGAGCATTAGCAAATTATAGAGGGATGGCATGTAAAACTGAAGGTACATGGGATAAAATGTAATATAGACAAGACAGCGGCCATGGCAGCAAATGGGGGGAAAGTGATATAGAAGGGAAAATAGCGGAACAGGTCAACAGCTTTATGTATCTGGGAGGGGGTGGTTGAAGATAAGGGAAGTTTGAGGAGGTCAAAGCTAGAATCAGAGGGGCTGCAGCCAGGTTGTAATGCCAAAGAAGTTGAAAAGTTAAGGTATATAAAATAGTGGTGTGACCAGTATGGTCCAGAAATCTGGACAGTGAATGGAAAACAGTTGAAGAAGCTAGAGTTCATGAGGACGGAGTACCAGAGGCAGGTAGTAGGATGTACACTGTGGGGCTAATGAAGAAATGAGTACTTCAGAGCAGGAGCTAAATTAGTTCCACCTGCATTGAGGTTTAAAGAGAAACATATTACAGTGGTTTGGACATATGTCCAAAAAATCAAAAGACGGTCTGAGTAACATTTGGGAAAGACAAAAAGAAGAAAAGAGGAAAGTAATTCATTGAGCAATGATATGGATATTTTGCTTGAAATAGGAACTGTGACAGTCAGGCATGACCACTGAAGAAATTAGGAGTGTAGCATTGAATCAAAAGAGATGGTCACAATTATTATGGCACCCCAACCCCATGTAGAAAATGGGGAAAGGGGAGTTGATGATGAAGATAATCATAATTCCCTCAATAATAATTCTGTTACCCAAGAAGGAAAGAAGTCAGAGACCTGTTTTTGGACCTGTCTCTTCTAAATATCTGTATCAAGGTTCCAGAGTTCTAACTGCTTACTGTGCATTCACAGAAACTTAAGATGATTGCTAGAATTTTGTGTTTCTGGTCACATTTTTAATTCTCTTCTTTACAGTTTGGTTTCCCCACAGCACCAAGGGTATTCACAAGGTGTCTAGCAATTTGGAATCTCACAAAATTTGAAAAAGATTCCTAAAAACCTCAGCATCATAGCTCTCAAGTGGTTGCCCAATAGAAACAACCACATCCTTTAAGTACTTAGGTTTATGACTAGACCAGTTACTTAACTTCCAAAGCCATAGTGAAATCACCATTAAAAAAATCATTTTTTCTTTTACTCTGGTCCTAGAAATGATCTCCCTTTCTCTCTAGACCAGCTAGAGCTGCAATAGGAAAAGGACCCCTCCTTGCTCATCTTGAATACAGTCTCCCCGTTGTAGCCACAGCCTCTAAAAACTCATCCACTTTACAGTTTATTGAAAACAAAATCTGCCAATTTATTTCCAATTCCTCTCCCCTCAAGAACACCACTACACCACCTTCTCCAAGGCCAAATAGCTACTAGTCTCCTACAGAGGTGAGCTACTCCTAGGATATCTTGTTTTCAAACTAATATAACCAGGTGTCTTTCTACCTCTTGCAGCCAAACTCTATAATAACACTACTCCCTACAACATCTGCAACCTCTCCCAATTAGCTCCCTCACTTACAGATACCCCAGATTAAACTGCACTGTAACAACTATTCCTTCACCTTAAAGAAGGCTCCTCTTTTCCCACCTTCAGAGCTCAACACAAAAGATGCCTTCAGCAATAATCTGACTGCAAGTACTTTTCCACTGGACACATAACCTAACTCCTGCCTCACCTACAACACTTCTACTTTGATCCCCTGTTCTCAGCTGATGCTTCCCATTCATAATTACTAACAAAATGAATTCACATTTGATTTATATTATGCTCTGTTGATATTATTCACATATTGTATCAATTGTCTGTGGGATTATCTACCTTCTGTGATTACTCTGCATTTGTGAATTTGTTGTTTTCTTTATTTTGTGAATCTCTTCACCCAGGCTGTGCCTATAAATGGTATGTAGAGAACAGTCTACTACCCCACTAAACAAACTGAAATAAAAATAAAATAAAATAATATAAGCCAGTAATTGCCTTTTGTAGGTTAGAAGGCATCTTCATTTTGTATATAAATTCATTATTTTTCCACACTCTATTCAAAATTGCCAAGACTCTCTCCTCTTTGTTAGCTTATGGATCTACATTTTTCAGCCCAGTTTGGAAAAAAAATTCTCATTCTTTTTACAAAATATTTTTTCTGTGATGTCTAATGGATACTTCCCAGATGTTGTCATTTCTTACTCAAGAAAAAGTAATTTTCTGCTTAAAAAAAATCTTTCAGTTTTCATTACAGTCTCTGATAACAGCAAGGGAATTTCTCAGAATTTTAAGGTTCATGGCTTGCACAATTATTTTGATCTCTCTATTCAGTCTGCACTTGAGAAAAATTCAGTGGTTTCTCAAGTCAGTCTGGACCTAGCGCTAGTATCCTCTATCTGTCCAAATTCCTGTTCTCATCTTTGTCAAGAAGGAACTTCACTGGTGGAGAGACCGACTGACTCTAAATCCAGGCCTTCCAATGTCCCCTTCAGCTCCTGCCCAAGTATGTAACTACAAGTGGCTCAGACTTTATTTGAGGGGGGAGGAGGGGGTTGTATCCAAGGGATTCAAGGAGCAGGGTTTGTGGGATCACCATTTCAAAAGGAAATACATAAATGTCAAAGAGATGATGGCATTTGTGAATGTTCTGAATGTCTTAAATCATCATGTGCTACATAATCAAGGAGGAACCAGGTTATACCCTGTACACAGACTATTAATGATAGTCAGGGAGCTGTCAGCTCAGTACAATCTGTCCCTTCAGGATACGTACATTCTGTTTGAGCACAATACCATAGCAGACACTCTGAGCAAGACCAGGACAGACCCCTTCCCCATGAATGGATGTTTCACAACGGCGTATGCCAGGATGTAATCCACTTCTGGGCAACTTCCCAAGTAGATTTATTTCCCTCCATTCACAACAGCCAGTTAAAGAAGTTCTGCTCCAGGTCTCATTACAGAAAGTACTGGAGGACAATGCCTTCTCTTTCTCTTGGATAGGAAACTTCCATATACCTTTCCCAATTTTCTCAGAAAACCATGCTTTATTTTAAGATGAAAAAAAGTTCTCCAGAGATGATTATGGTAACTCCCTCTTAGCCCAGGCAACAGTAGTTCACTCATCTCTTGAAAATGGCCAAGGACAATTACCCCAAGCTTCCCTTCAGGATGGATTTACCCCCACAGGACAAGGGATCTTTAATTTACCTAGGCTACCAATTCTTCATCTAACAGCCTGGTTTATAGAATTTTAATTGAAAGATACCTATTTTCAGAAGATGTGCAGCAAGTATTAAAGGAAGTTAAGAAACCTGCTACTAGAAAATCTTATTTAGCCAAATGGAAAAGATTTTCTGGTCAGTGCCACAGTAAAAGCCAAGACCATTTTTGCTAATATATTGTCTGTATGTATTGTATGAACTGCTAAAGCATGGCCTTTGCTACTCATCTAGTGTTTCGCCTTTCAGATATTTCTATCTACTTTGCTAGAATCAGAGGCTCTGCAGTTAACTGGCACATAGTGTCAGATGTGGTAAATGACAGAAGAATGCCAAAGAAACTGAAAAGTAAAGTGTACAAAACATTGATGAGACCAGTACTACTGTATGGCATGGAATCCTGGCCAGTAACAGCAGAGCAGGTGAGACACCTAGAGGGGATGGAGATGAAGTGCCTGAGATGGGTGGTAGGATGCACACTGTTGGATACATGAAGAAATGAGGAGATAAAAGTGGAAGCCAGAGTAGCTCCAGTTTCAGAAAAGGTAAAGGAAAACAGATTACAGTGGTTTGGTCACGTGTGCAGAAAAGCAGAAAGCAACCAGGTGAGGAAGATTTGGGACAGACAGGAAGAAGGCAAGAGGAAACAATGGCATCCAGCAAAGAGGTGGATGGATTGTGTGAGAGAAGACCTGCAACAGTCAGGCATGAGTGTCAAAGTAAGCAGGTGAGTGGCATTGAATAGTGGGAGATGGCGACAATTGACACTGACCCCATGTAGAGAATGGGAAAAAGGGGACTGATGATGATGATGATGATGCTTTTGGATCCCCTCCTTCTTAACTCCAGTAAGATAATTTTTGAAAGGGAAATTGCATATCCATCCACCTAGAAAACAGGAGACTCATCCTTAGAAGCTGAACTTCATGTTGGAAATGCTTACATGTTTCCTATTGAACCAGTTCATCAGGCTGTTTTAACTTTCCTGACATGGAAAATAGTGTTACTTACTGCTCTTTGTCTAGGAAAGTGCCCAAATTGCAAGCTCTTATGGTAATTTAACCCTGTCTTACATTCCATACTGATAGGGTATCCCCAATAACCCATATTTTCTTTATACCAAGGGCAAGGGTAGTATCTCAAGTCACCTTCAGCTGCCTGTGTTCTGTCTAGAACCTAAAACCAAAGAGAAATAATCCTGCATATATCCACAAGCAACCTAAATTATATATTTATAGAATCAAGGAATTTAGAACTTCAGATACGCTTTTCATTACCTGTGAATGTAAGAAAAGGGGACAATCAGTGTCAAAATAATCAATTTCCAAATGTCACATGCAATTAAGTTTTGATATTCTTCCTATGGGAATACCCCTTTCCTTCAAGGTCAAGGCTCAGTCTACCAGAGAATTTTTGAAAAGGGTAGAATTTAGAAGTATTAAGCATATTCAGTAAACATTATAAAACTGACCTTTTCCAGATCATAAGTAGGTTTTACTAGGATTATTCTCCAGGGTATGGTGATCTGTGACCTTTCGTTCTCCTCCCTTGCTATCTAATCCCTGTTCTCATATAGTTCTTGATAACAGGCTCATACTGACAGACCAGATGTTGTCTGCCATAAAGACATCTTATTTCAGTATGAGGAACATCTCCCAGATCAAACATTTTATACCATCATTGGATATGAATGTAAGTGCTCTGGTTATTTCCCATCTGAATCATTGTAATCCCTTTCATCTTGGTTTTCAGAAAATGACTTGGTAAGACTGCAGTGAGTGAAAAATTGAACTTCCAAATTATTACCTAAGACCTCTCAGAACAGAGAGATAAGTCCAACTTTGCTGGGCTTGCAATGGTTTCCTGCTATTACCATATTTATCGTACAGATCTTGACTCTTGAGAATACTGGCAGGTATTGAAGACTCAGGAACCTGTGGAATAGCAGGTCTATATTTGCTATACATAATGTAGGTAACTATTATCTTGGAAAGTAAATAGTATTGTTGATGCTTACAAGAGGGGAAATAAGTACTGTGGTGGTGGTGCTGCGGTAGCATTGTCGCCTCACAGTCAGACGTTGTCTTGTTTGATTCTCAGCTACAGTGTCTCCTGTGTGGAAACATGCGTGAATTGGTGTACCTTCATTGAAGGTTGCACGTCAGGGCCGGCAACTCGGCACATAAAAATCTACTGCCAATCATTAGCGGACTAGAGATCCACTGTGGCTACCCCTAACCAGGAAAAGCCAAAAGACACAACATGAAAGTAGTTAATGTCTCCATATTCTTTGTCTCCAGGAAGACCATTTGTTGATGGTCGAACATCCCACCATTACCAAAGATATCTTCTCAGAGGGCTATTTTTGAGCAAATTCATCTGAACACAGAAGGGGAGTCATAACTCTAATAAGGAAAAATACTTTATTTCATTGGAGCGGAGGTTAGAGCACATGATGAAAATATATACATCATGATAAAGGGTTTTTTGACTGGCCAGATGACCACACTAGTGAATGCATATCTTCTTCATAGTACTCCACCTAGGGAACTGACTCATTTGGTTAGAGAATGGGTGTTTTTTTAGAATGGGTGTGTCATTTGGGGAGGTGATTGGAATATAGTTGTTGCCTTTCATGAGGTCTCATCTGGACTGTGAAAATCTTTTCTGCTAGCCTCCCACCAGGGAAACTATTCATGAACTTGTGTCTCCTTTTTGGTACAGTGGATTTTCGTAGTTTTCTGTGGCAGCCAAGGAATGTATATACCTGCTGTACTCCTCATTTTATAACATTCTCTAATACTGGGAATTCTTTTTAACTAGAGAGCAGCATTATGTTGGATAATGAGACTTTGAGGTAATCTATTAGGCTGGAGTCTCAAGACACTGGGGACTGTGCTCTCCCTGTGTAAAGGTACTGCTTTTAACAGACATCTGCAAGCTATCTGTGTAGAAACAGCAGACAAAGCTGACCTTACTTCCTCAATTTCCGTTTGGTAGGATCATTTCAAATGTATTCTTGCCAGTTCCCTTTGGGTATACACTAATGGAATCTAGGAGTCTTTTGGGTACATATTAGAAACTCCTACTGAGAACTTAGGCAAGCATCATGGCAACAATGTTGAAAAGTTCATGGGAGTGAGGAAAAAGTAAAGGGCATTCATTCAGAAATAACTACCAATCATTTAAAATAAATCACATGTGTTGGGCATTAAGGCTTTGAATCTTTGATTCTTCCTCAACCAGTATTAGGTACTTGGCTCTACAACTGTCTAAACAAGTATTAGAAAGGCAGGCAGTTCAGGTAAGGGACCTTATTACCCTGAAATGTTGTGTTTTACCACAAGAAGTATTGGTGCATTTGCTAGCTGTTACTATTCTGGCTGTGAGATTATTGTCATTGTGCAATGTAAGCAGGTTAAACATGAAAAACCTTCCTGAATATTAACTTAAACTAGTTTGGAAAGTCCCTGCTCTGTCCTAGGAAGTGGCTGTGACATCACCTACATAGGAGTGGACCTTATACTGTAAAGACCACTTACCTAGCTGATCACTGTCCTTTCTCTTCACCATTTAGATTACACAGTGTAAAGCTGTTACTTTGTAACCCTAGCTTCCTAGTGTTTGTATTCAATACATGAAACAAAACCTCTTTTACTTTGTGCCTCAGTGCTAATTGCTAAGCATCTGTTATAAACTGATTGCTGTTTGTAATAAAGGACCTGAGGCCAGGAAGCCTTGCTATACTCAGCCTTGCTATGCTCACCCCTGCCTAGGGTTCCATGTGATTAAGATCTGGCTCTGCATTCCAGACATCTTAGGTGCCACAGAAAGCTGGCTGCACAAGAAAAGATAAAAATGAAGAAATTGCCCTGCATGCTATAACATTATAAACTTAGGAACAATAACGCTGGCAGTGTCACTATGCTCTACAAAAAGACACTAGGTATTTTCCTTTCCCCAAAACCTTACAAACTTTTTCCAACACAGAAATTCTACTAACCATAATAAAACTGAACACTTACAAGACAATCATAACTATGAAGACAAACACACACACACACACACACACACACATATATATATATATATATATATATATATATATATATATATATATATGTATTGTTTACTATCAAAATGTTGGATGGCAGTTACGTGAACTGGCATCATCGAGAGACTGTTTTCAAGTTCATGAAATGCTGATAGAAAATGTTTGATTCCAGAAAAGTGAATGCTACTGTGCATTCGCTGTTGTGATGTTGATGTTCTGATTGGAGGTCGCACTACAGTGGAGATTGGGAAATTTACCCTTTTCCTCACTGTAGTGTGATATTTCATTTGGAATATATAATTAGCAGGGAGTGTGGGGGCGCAGCCCCCCCCCCCCACATGGGGGTGCAGGGGGGCTAAAAAACATTTGTAGGAAATCACCAGATGTCAAGGTAAGTTGGGAAATGTTGATAATTTCAAATTTTAATTATCAACATTATTGTTTTCATTGTTTTGAGTGAATGATGTGTTCATTTCCTACATTTTTTTTCAAGTAAGTTATTACTCAAACAACTGTGTTTTACAGTTTTGATAGTAAACCTATATGTGTGTGTGTGTGTGTGTGTGTGTGTGTGTGTGTGTGTGTGTGTGTGTGTGTGTGTGTGTATATATATATATATATATATATATATATATATATATATATATATCTATAAAACTTTGTTGAATGGTGCTTTGGTCAACATCTGTTTAATCAACACAATCAGATGGTTGACAGGCATGCAGATTTGATTGGTTTCTTCTGTTGCTGCACGTAGGGCCTACCTTTGATTAAGGTGTGTGAGACTGACAATCCCTGGATAGAGTAATATATACTTTTCCCCATGAATTATGCAATCTCAGAGTCAGACTTTATAATTAGCAGTGGGTGTGGGTGGCAGCCCTCCACATGGGGGTATAGGGGGGCTTGTCTCCTGCAAAAAAAAAAAATTATGCTTTCTTTGTGTTTTTTTTTTTTTAAGTTTTGCATAGCCAAGATTAATTCTCATTGTGTGCATAGCAGAGTATCAATGTGCATAATGGATATATATATATATATATATATATATATATATATATATATATATATATATATGGATCTACTTCTAAAGTTCAAAATTTCAACCTCAAATGGCTGAGATCACAAGATCAAAGTTTTGAAACTTTGAAAAAGAAATAAAAAAAACATTGTTTTTAAGTTGCCCCCCCTGCACCCCCCACCCCCTGCTAAATAAATATACCAGCCCTGACATTGCACTATAGTTAGCACATGATCAGATAGCCTAAGTGATCACTTACCAATCTACACCATAAGGTACCAAAACAACATCCCCAAAACACATCATTACAGCCTGGTAAAACATTGTACTACTTTTCATGAAGACGCTTTTATTAATATACTACAGCTGCTTAACTGGGACTCACTGAATACTTTTCCCATTGATGATGCTGTGTCTAAGTTCAGTAAAATCTTCCTAGATGTTCTAAACATTCTAGACCCACTTGTATCAAAAAGAGACAACATTAACTCTGCCCCTGGGTATTCTTAGCAAATAAACAACTCGTGAAACAAGGAGACAAAGCCTAGAATGTCTGGACAGAAGGTAAAACAGCTCCTACTTTACTAGCATTTAGACATTTAAGGAACATAACAAAGCAACTTATCACCAGTGATAAGAAAGTTATTAGTCAACCAATCAAAACATATACATTAATAATAGGTTCATAGGTTCATAGGTAGGTACTAGGCTATCTGCCTGAGGGCATTTATAAGCCTAGCCAGAGTGTGTCGGCTTTCGCCGCCCCATTGATTAATTAACTGAGCCTCTGTCAAGTAGAGCCAATGAAGTGATCCCAGGGGTCTTCTAGGCCTCAGTCAAGAAACTGTTAAATCCAGAACAAGCAACACAGCCAACACCATACAGCCAGAAACAAAATGATACCAAGGCTAATCAATTCAATACCCACCTTATACAGACAATACTGCCATAAACCAACTATGTGACTAATGAAGTACCCAGTCTAATAACCTTCTTCAAAATGTCTCTGTGCAACACGTTCCCACAGATACCATCAAAAAATACCTCAAAATCTAAAGCCTACTGCGACTTCAAATGACAATCTACCTGGTGAATATCTTGAAATAGTAGCTGAGGATATTGGGTATCCAGTCTCTCTTCTGATTGATTGAGTGATTGATTTATATTAGGGGAGGGCACTGATAAATATTGACCAATTTTAGGCTTAGGCCAGATAAATAAAGTCATACCTGAAAATACTCACTATGAATAAAAAGATCTGTCAGACTATAGAACAACTGCTGAGTTATCTCCACTATAAAATTATTAGAAGAATGTATTCATATGCAACTTCTGAGCTGTCTGATACATAACCAGCTTCTGTTTCCAACCCAACACAGCTTCCATCTTTTTCACAATACGACTACTGTTTCACTGAAATTTGTTAATACTGTCAATGTATGTAAAAATGCTGGAAGCCTAATCTCCACCATATGCCTAGACTTATAAAAAGCTTTTTATAGTCTCCCACCCCAAACCCTTACATAAATTATTATCTGTAGGTCCAGCCATCTCTGCTTTGCTGTGGACTTGTGCTTAGCATAGCAGTCATGGGTCAGGATGGTGAATAACAATGGTCTGAAAACATGTCCCTGTAAAACCCCGGCCTTAATCGTGCTACACTTTGATGTGTTCTTACCTGAACACACCCTCTGTGGTCTCTCAGTCAGGAAGTCCAGGATCCAGTTACAGAGATGTTTACTGGTTCCTAAATTTGCCAGTTTTTTCTATCACCTGCATTGGTATCACTGTATTAAATGCAGAGCTGAAATCTTGAACAGCATCCTCACATAGATGTCTTTGCCCTCTAAATGCTCAAGGGAGATGTGTAGTGCTACTGATATGGCATCAGCCGTGGATCGGTTAGCTCTGTACACAAACTGCAGAAGAACAAAATCAGGAAGTAGGCATGGTGAAAGATGCTTTTTGATCAGTCACTCAAAACATTTCATAACAGTGGATGTCACAATGACTGGTCTGTAGTCATTAGGGCTGGAGGGAGTGGTTTTCTTAGGTAGTGGGATGATTAGTTTCCTTGTAGCATGAGGGTACTTTTGCCATAGCAAGAGAGGTGCTAAATGTTTCCTTGAGCACTATGTATAGTTGATCAGCACAGTCTTTAACACCTTGCCTAATATACATTCTGGGCCAGCAGCCTTCCTGGGGTTCACTCTCCTTAACTGTGTTCTTACCTCTTCTGTGCTGAGGCTGAGTACTGCATCCTTCCCATCAGTGGGTAACTGTAGTGCCACCCTGTTGTTTCTTTCCTCAAATCTACCAAATAATTTCTTTAAACTGTCTGGGAATTCAATGCTGTCCTCACTCTGTGCTGACCTGATTTTGTAGTCAGTGATCTCCTGTATGACTTGCCATAGTCTACTTGAATTCTTCATGTCTTTAAAGTGGCTCTGTACCTTTCTGCCATACTCCCAACTCCCTCTTAACCTCCTTTATACCCCTCCTCAGATTACCTCTTGCTACAATTAGGGCTGCTCTGTCCTTAGCCCTGTAAGCTGCGCTTCTGCTTCTGTCCTTCAGAAACTCATATACCGTAGGGGTAAGCCATGGCTTCTGGTTAACTCTAATAGTGATACTCTTGGTATTTGTTACCCCATCAACACAGTTTGAAATGTATGCCATCACTACCTCAGTGTATTCGTCAGTGTTCAGATGATGATTCACTGTGGCTGCCTCCTTGAATATATCCCAGCTGGTTCTTTCAAAGCAGTCTTGGAAGGCCTCCATAGCCTCCTCAGGCCATATCACTATTTGTTTCTTTGTGGCTTTCACTCTACATTGTGATCTGTAGTGAGAGTAGGGAACAGGTGGATGACACCCTGGAGAGGTGGAGATATGCTCTAGGGAGAAGAGGAATGAAGGTCAGCAGGACTAAGACAGAATATATGTGTGTGAATGAAAGGGAGGACAGAGGAATGGTGAGGATGGAGGGAGTAGAGGTGGCGAAGGTGGATGAGTTTAAGTACTTGGGATCAACAGTTCAGAGTAATGGTGAGTGTGGAAGAGAGGTGAAGAAGAGAGTACAGGCAGGATGGAGTGGGTGGAGAAGAGTGTCAGGAGT
Organism: Protopterus annectens; assembly: GCF_019279795.1. NCBI lineage: Eukaryota > Metazoa > Chordata > Ceratodontiformes > Protopteridae > Protopterus > Protopterus annectens. Next base: position 124,877,956 of record NC_056728.1, read on the forward strand.
GATTTGTGACAGACAAGTACCAATAAGAGTGTAGTGAGACCAGCTATGTTATACGGTTTGGAGTGGCATTGACAAAAAGGCAGGAGTCAGAGCTTGACGTGGCAGAGTTGAAGATGTTAAGATTTGCACTGGGTGTGACGAGGATGGACAGGATTAGGAATAAGTAGATTAGAGGGTCAGCCCAGGTTGGAAGGTTTGGAGACAAAGCCAGAGAGGCAAGATTACGTTGGTTTCGACATGTGCTGAGGAGGGATGCAGAGTATATTGGGAAAAAGATGCTAAGGATGAAGCTGCCAGGTAACAGGAAAAGAGGAAGGCCTAAGATAAGGTTTATGGATGTGATGAGAGAGGACATGCAGGTGGTTGGTGTGACAGAGCAAGACGCAGAGGACAGGAAGAAATGGAAAAAGTTGATTTGCTGTGGCGACCCCTAACGGGAGCAGCTGAAAGAAGAAGAAGAAGACTATCCAGTGCAGGTTTGTAAGCTGGCAATAGCAAGATGGTATAATGGTCAGAGTTTCCCATTTGTGGAAGTTGCATTGCCTTATAAGGTTTCTTTAAGTTTATGTACACCTTGTCCAGGATATTATCACCCCTTGTAGGAATGTCCACATACTGATGGTAGTGTGGGAATACTTCTTTCAGATCTCTTTTATTAAAGTTACCAGCTGCCACGTGTACAAAGTCAGGATATTTGCTCTGCAGCTCACCCATGTGATTGCATAGTGTAATATTAGCCTTCAGATCTCACAACCATCTAACCCTGTGGCAAATCTGCTTCTAAACTATAACAATAGAGCACATCACTGCCTAGCACTCAGAAAGTTAAACTGTTTAAAACACTTAGCTCTTTTTCATCTAACTACAATGCATAGACTGCTCTGTAAGCCATAAAATTGTCCATTCCTTAACAACTTAATAAAACACTAATCTCCAATAGAATTTTACACCCTAGAAAAAAATCACTAATCACTATAAACAAATCATGTAATATTCACATGACTGTCTGTATTCAAATAACATAGCTAAATTATGGAACCACATGCCAATGCCAATGAAATCCATTTAGAAAGTAAACTAATTCAAAACACAACTAAAATTCCACCTATCAAATCAATTGATCTGATGTTGTATATATCCAGGATAAAAGCCACTTTAATCTTCAGCTTGCTATATCATCGATTCATTTCTCTTCAGTCGAAATCCTATGCCCTACAACTAGTCTTCACAAATATTTGATTAGGTTTATTAATATCTAACAGCCATGTTCATACATTTGTAGCACTACTCACACTCCCACCTCTATACTTCTAATATAAACCTTATGATAACCATATAGAATTGTGCCTGAATCTGCTTAATACCCCAACTCTTGCCTACAATATTTACATTTTCTTCTGTTCTGAGTTCTTTCTCTCACTTCCATTCCTTTGACTTTCTAATCACTGTGCATCTCACCTTAACATTTTCTGCCATTCCAAGTTCCTTCCCTCACTTCCATTTCATTGAATTTCTAAGCACTAATCACAAGATCTACTATCTATCTGACAAAAGTACTAATACAGCTCTTTAGTTGTTCAGTGTTCAGCATCTACTTAAAGCTTAAATATCTGTTCTACAATATAAATTCACAGATAGATTCATAGATTGTTACTACACTAACAACCCGGGTGTGGGGGGGGGGGGTCTAAGCCTCACCGAGTTTCCTGAAAGAGTAATGATGTCCTTTATCTGGATAAGGCACTAAGAGCCAGGCATGTGTAAGCTACCTGTGTCAATAAAGAACATGGGTGCCAGGCCTAGTGTAAATTCATTTATCCATGGTTGACTTTGTTTAATCACTTGAGCTTTGCCTTCATGTTCAAACCAAACCAACCTGATATAGCCACAACCACTTGTGCGTTATTGCTTAAGTGTCTGTTCCTGTGTATTACTGAATGCTTGTTTAAAAATGTTTGTATTATGTTGGAACTTTTCTCCCCAGGCATCTATTGAAAATAGTTTTTTTTTTAACTAAGCCAGTCAGAAAACATGGTAAACAAAAGCAAAATACAGGTGTATGTGGGAAAACAAATACACTGGTCTGCATTTAGACATGTAGGATACCATCCCATCACCACAGGACATATCTCCATTTATGAATGAACCTCCTCTTTATCTTTAAATATAGAAAAATGTAAATTTACTGACCCATCCAATCACAGACCAGGAACAGGGAAGACCCCAGGTCAGAACAGTAGTATCACACTAGAGGCCTGTAAGTGGAAAGATCTTCATTTTATATCAAGATTATGTAACCTGGACAACATGATTCTGAAGTAGCTATAAACCTGGAAAGGATCTTACTTCTGTAACCTCTTATTTATATAGTAAACCATGATTATAATCTATGCATGGCTGTGTTTGCAAAGAGGCTGGTAAAGATACATTCTTCAGAATGATTCACTCTGACCAAACAGGATTTATTCTGTATAGATCAATGACTGAAAATCGTATTAAAGCCTTCTCATCAATAGAAGACACCTCAGGATCTAGATGTATGCTGTTGTTGGTCAGCCTTGATGCAGAGAAAGCATTTGAGATGGTCAATTGGGTCTTTCTCTGGGAAGTGGTATATAAAGTATGATTTCCCTTAATATTTATAAACATGCTCCATATCTTTTATGTGGGGTCTATTGTAAGTTGAAGCTGAACTCTCTTCTGTCCTCCCCTATACCTATATGTAGAGGCACCAGGCAAGGTTGTCCTCTCTCTCTCTCTTTCTCTCTCTCTCTCTCTTTCTCTCCTCATCTACTTGCTATCTATTTCTAGCCATTCTCAGTCCATCTGCACTCAATACCTATCAGAGTTTATCTCTTGGGTGGGACATTTCACAAGACAGCATTGTATGTTGATGACCTTTTGGTGTTCTCAGCTGACATGGAGAATGAGCTCTCATTACTTTTTTAGTATCTCTCTGCTTTGGTAGAGCCTCAGAAAACAAAGTGTCTAAAGCAAAACAATATGAATTAGTTATTCCGCATTGGCATAAATAAAAGCTCACTTCCCCTTTTTAATGTCATCAACTTCAATGGCATACTTAGGCATACAATTAAGGTCTTCCTACAGCCTCTTTGGAAACTACCTACGTAGAGATCCTAAGGAAATTTAAGGTGTGCTCTCAAGCACAGAAGCATCTCTGCTTAGATATGATTCAGAGGATTCAAACGGTGTCTTGGTGTCTCCTACTGTTAGTCTTTTATGCCTCTCAGGGTATCTATTTACCCCCATTTACTTGTTTCCTAGTCAAGGAAACTTCATGTAAAGGGACTTCATTTGTGCCATGAACAAACCAAGATTAAAGTGGTAGCACCATTCCCTCCCTGTCACATTAGGGCCCTGTGCCATCCTGACATGGAACTCTATGCTTAGCAGCCATGTTGAAAACATTTTGGGAGTTCATAAAAATAAATAACAAGGCTGTGTGGTTAAATCACCTGGGTAAGATAAAGGGACTAGTTCATAGGTTCATAGGTTGGTACTAGGCTATTGGCCCTAGGGCCTATACAAGCCTAGCCATAACAATTCCCTGGATATTTCTTCCCACAATATTTACTTCCCTGGAGCCCTGTCTAGCAGGGCGACTGACGTGATCCCCGGGGTAGATTTCCTATCTCCCATCCAATCGTCAAGGTTCCTTATGAAGAGGGCCAAGGAGACACTCTGCTTGACATGTATGGGCAGTCTATTCCAGAGTATGGGGAGTCTCTGTGTCAGGAACCTATCCCTCCAGCATGTTTTGCTCATTGTGATGACAAGGTTTAGATCCCTGGAGCATGTGGCTCTGAAGAATTTGGATTTCTTTAAGTGGAGCATGTCCAACAGCTCAGGGTTTGACATGGCATTGCATGTTAAGCAGAGATCACCTCCGAGTAGACGATATGCCACAGAGTATAACTAGAGATTTTTTAAATGGTCAGCATAGGGCATTTACTTTAGGCCTGTGATTCTTTTAGTGAGGTATTTCTGTGGCCTTTCCAGCTGTTGCAGATGTCTTGTGAGGTACATACCAAACAGGGCATTGTACTCTATAATGGGTCTAATGAGGGATGAGTGGGACAATAACCTCCTTTTTTTCTGGATGAAAAGCCGTTAGTGATGAGGTGTGCCACATAGAAGGATTTCCTGACTGTTGTGGTGATGTGGTTATCGGAGGTGAGACCTCTGTCCACCTGTGTCCCTAAGTCTCTCATCACACTTTCGGTGTTTAGTGTACTGCCACCTATGTGGTAATTCATGGGTACATGTTTTTTCCCAAAGGGGATATCTATACATTTCTTGACATTAAGCTTGAGCCCATGGCTCTGGCACCAAGCATCTGTTTCTGTAAGGCCCTTTGTAGAATATCCACATCATTTGGGGATTCATTAATGGCTCCCAGTTTGCAGTCATCTGTGAACTTTGTTAGCCAGAGTCCCTTAGTGTTGGCCTGTACTTCAGAAAAGCAGATGCCAAACAAGAGCGGTCCCAGGACTGAACCCTGAGGTACTCCACTTGTCAGCTTTCTGGAGCTGGATTTGGAGTTGGCTACTTTTACATTCTGTGCTCTGTCAGTAAGCCAGTTGGCAACCCATTGAGTGACGTAGGGATTTATGCCCAGCTTACTAAGTTTATCTATGATTCCAGAGTGGGGGGTGGTGTTGAAGGCCTTGGAAAAGTCTAGATAGGCTGTTTGGACTGCCTTACCCTCATCCACAGCTCTGGAGACTGATTTGAAGAAATCAATCAGGTTCAGGAGGTAAGATCTGCCCTTCACGAACCCAAACTGGTTGGGGTCCAGTGTTTGAAGGTTGACAATGTCTTTGTTTATAAGGTCCATGATAATGCGTTCCATGCCCTTGCAGATCAGGCTCATCAGACTGATAGGACGGTAGTTTTTGGGATCCAAGGTGAATCCCCCCTTGTGGAGTGGGATAACTGTAGCTGTGTAGAACTCAGTGGGCACGAAGCCTGAGGTGAGGCTATGATTAAACATGACACTTAGGTGAGGTGGCAGTTCATTTTGTAGTTCATGTAGTACACAGCCCAGGATGTCTTGTGGTCCCATGGGATGCTGTGTTCTTAGCTGTGGAGTGTACGGTTTCTACCTGTGTGAATGTGATTACTGGAAGTTGGCAATCTTTTGGTATTGAGATGGGCCCTTTAGGGGGTGAGAGGAGGGTGAAGTTGGCACTAAATCGCTCTGCCAGGATATTGGCAATGTCCTTGGGATCAGTATATTTAATGTCTGTCTGTTGTAGCTCAGAGCATATCTGAGGATTGCCATTTAGATTCTTGACATAACTATAGAATGCCTTGTGGTTGTCTTTGGAATCCTTGGCAATTTTATTTTTGTAACTAGCTTTGGAGGATTTTATGAGGGATCTCAGCTTCTTACTGAGGCTGGTAAAGGAGTTTTTTGCATCCTGGGATTTTCCTCTTTTCTGCAACAGTTTCTTTCTTCTGTTGTATAGTTTGTTTATGGCAGGAGACCACCAGATTGGCTTCCTTTTTTTGGAGGAGAGCATCTTGGTTCTATTTGGGATGGCACGATTCATGCATGAGTGGATGTGCTCGTACAGTGCCTTAGTGTAAGATTTAGCAGTTGAACTTTCAGCTCCCATCTGCATGGGTGTCATGCAGTTTGTCATTTCTGACTTGAGTAACATGAAGTTGGCTTTGGAGAAGTTTTTTACAGAGGTTTTCTTACTGGGGGGTGGGGTGGGATGTGGATGTCAAGGGTGATTTGCTTATGGTCAGACCTGATCAATGAGGGGGTGACTACTGGTGTGGAGCATCTATTTCCCATGCTGGTAATGACCAGGTCTAGGATATTGGAGCCCCTGGTGGGACAATGGATTCGTTGATCCAGGGCATTGGAATTTATAAATTTCAAGAACCATTAGGAAAAGGTGTTGGTATCCGAGTAATTTTCCCAGTTAATGGCAGGGTAGTTGAAATCACCCAGTATTATGGTGTTTGGTTGTATTTTAATATTTTCCAGTATGTTTAGAAAGGTGTAGTGAGAATCTTGGGGCATGGTGGGGGATCTGTAGCAAGCTACAATTTGGATTGCAGTTTACCTAGTGTTAGTTGCACCTGGAGAATTTCAGATGCATCGTGTTGGGCAATTAGCCTGGAGGTGTGAATATCCTTGGTGAATATGGACACTCCTCCACCTTTAGTGTTTCAGTCTTGGTTAACTTGGTTTCATTAATAAATTGTTTTAAAGAAGGGAGTCTGAACTGAGACTCTGCTCTAAGATAATGATTTCTTTGATCATTTCATTCTGCAGGGGCTGTAACCAGATGTTGATGTTTGGATAGTTCACAGACATGCACCCAATTAGTCACCCCCAGTTTTAGAGATTATGGGCAACTGATATTTCTAATAATTTTTTTTTTTGTTTTGTTTATATCGTCTGGTTTCTGTTAATAGGGTAGATAAGTAGTTTTTAAGTTCTGCAAAGAGTTAGTCATTGGTGTTGTAAGTGTGCATATCTATGAATTACAAGTTAGTGTTTTGAAATTTAGCATTGTAAGGTTTCAGTATTATGAGTTTCAGTCAAGTGAGTTTTCATTATTTTGAAAATTAGGTATTTTGGTCTCGGTCAAATGAAAGTCAGTCAAATGAATAATTTTAAAAAGTTGTGAGCCTCATTTTTGGGATCAGTTGTTGAGCCCTTGTTCTCCTTTGATGAAACTAGTTTAAGATCCTGTACAAGCAGTCTCCTGAAAAGTTTTCTTTCTACTCAAAACTTATGGCTAAACATAGAAAAGCCAAAACAGGGAGATTTGAAAAAGCAGTATGGTCAAGATGGATTGCATGGCTTTATGATTCCAATGGCCCCCTGCCTATGACAACAGGAATGATTAGCTTTCATTAAAATAGTCTTTCTCCCCTGGAGTAATACAAGTGTATGTTGGAAAGAAATTTGGGGTTACAGTGGATACATTTACCTGGCCCAAGATTCTCTTAGTCCATAGCATGGCAGCTCGGTCATGCAAGCTAAGATTCTTTGGTTGGCATTGCCAGTTAAAATATAATTATACCCCATCTAAACAGAGAAGTATCTTTCTTTCACTCCCTCAATGTGCTGGAGATGCACTTTATAAGATCTGGGTAAGTGGATGCACATATGTTGGGAGTCTCTTGTTTTGCTAGGATTTAAGCAGATGATTCAGAATATATGTGACTGTATCTGGCCTAATGTAACTACATGCAATTTCTAAGATGGGATTTTTGTTAGGTATTGTCACTTATGCTCTATTAAACTGTACCTCTCTTTGTGTTTGAATTTACTGTTACTTGCAGTCAAGAAAGTATTACTAAAAGGTGGAACACTGCTTTTCTCCTCTCTTCTTTGGACTTGAGTTACCCAGACTTGGAGTTGAAAGCTTTGGCCTTGGAAAAATGTACACCTTAGACTAATTTTATTGCCATTAATTATGCAGCTTTTGACAATGCAAAGCAGTAGGGTTTGGACTAACCACAACATGCCTAAATTGTCCTTCCTACTGTTGTTTTTGCAGCTACAAATTTCCAACTGTGTATTTGATATTTAATATATTTTCTAATATTTGTTAATATCATGTTGTTCGTAAGACCTTCTATTAAATTTCTATCTTGCAAAACAAAAAATCTTATCTCCTGCCTGGTACGCTCTTCATAATCTGGATCCTGGTTACCTTAAGGTACTGCTGATATATTGTGTCCTGGTTAGATATCTCAAGTATTCATAAGGACTACTGGCTATTCCATGGAGCAGGTCATAGATTGGACAAAGTGTAATTTGCTTATTTTAACCCTTTCCTCTAGAATCAGCTACTCTTTCTAATATGGTTCAGTGAATCTGGGCTGTGTTTTGGGAGGTCTCTTAAACTTAATGCTTTCAGAAGGGATTATTTAGACTCTGGCAGAGGTAACTTCTACCAAATTCAGATGACTTAATTTTTGATTTATCTGTATGCAGATTTTTTTTTATATGTAGTTTTATTTGCTGTCTGTTCTTCTTATGTTGACCAACTATCAACACATTGCTATTTTTTGTATGATGTAAGGTGCTTGGATTTAAGTATTTGAATACTTTTCATAAATAAATAAATTAATTAATTAATAAACAAATACATAAAATTACTTGCTCAGATTAATACAGAATGCATATGGAGAATGAGAGACTCAAACCCAATACTTAGCATGACGTAAATTGCCATCTCATATCCTTTTTATTTTTTTTAATAAACATCTTTATTAAATTATCACATATGACATAGGCAATCTTACATTTATATGAATGAAAAACAAACAAAATGACACCACTTTAGTTGCAAACATTATATATACATCACAGACACCATTGAAACAACTATAGTTGCAAACATTACACATCACTTATAATCTATCCAGTCATTGTCATTTAAGCATTATATGGCTCATTCAAATCTTGCCTCTTACACCTCATTCCTTCTCTGCATATATTGTTCCCACAATTCCCATTTTTCCTATGTAGCTTGTTTTTTCCCTTTTCTAAAGATCCCAATTCCAGTTGTTTTATCTCTGTTACTATTTGTTTATTTGTCTTTTGTTAACCGGGTTAGTCCAACTAGGCCACTGGCCCATTTTCAGTGGAGACCCGAAGAGAAAAGCTCCACATACAACATATCCATGACACTAACAATAACAGTTTCATTTAGGTAATATGAATACATAACAACATACATTTTTGCCAAATGGAAGTTAACAAACTAGTAAAAGAACATATTGAACAAAATGTAGATTTGCAATAACAAAAAAAAAGTAAGTTCCAAATACATCTTAATGATTGAACCAAGTTGGAAGAGATTAAAATAGATAATTAAATAGAAGGGCTAAGTGGAGGGGTGGGGAGGAATACACAGAAGACTCCAGATCGTGAGGGAAACAGTTATAAGAGGAAAGAGGAGGACAGGGATACTTAGGAAGAAAATAAAATATTTTCTCCCACTTATCTACTATATTTACTACTTCTTGTAAAGTTGGTCTAGACATTGATTTCCATTTTCTAGTAATTGCTTTTTTGGCAGCCACCATAATTAGACTCAGCAAGGCCTTACTTTGTATTGCCATCTCATATCCTTAATCCTCTTTGCTGGTCTGTGGCTTGTATCTATAATCTTCTATGCTAAGCTGAAATAAAAATGAAGTCACCTACTCAGAGTCCCACAAATGTTGACTGAATGAATCTGACCCAAGAATAAAGGATGAAGCTGTTACCTGCTCATAACCATACGCATCTGTGCTAAACTGCCCAATGAATTTTCATTTGGTACTGCTTGTTTGTGCAAATCTGTCTGACAGCAGAAATCTGGTAGTAACAGAATTCATACAGCCTAGGCAAAGAACTGCTTAAGCACGTGTAGCTCCCACTCATTGTCATATATCATTGTAGGAGCAATAGACTATAGTTTTCATTACACCACTTGGTGGAGCTCTTTTCAGGAATATAAAAGACAATTGCAAAAGTGAAAGCGGGACTGACTGAAACAGGGAGCTGAAGGGAAAAAGGGCCTTGCAGCATGACTTGATTTTCTTCTCTAGTGCTTTGGGACAGGGGAGTGAAGTAGCAGATTGTGTCTGTCTTTTGCTTAAATCCTGGATAATGGTGTCTTGTGTAATCAGGAGAGAAGTCTGAAACCAGTAGTTCCACACCTGTATATGATTCAGCAAGAAAGGAGTCCCTTTGGGCCTTGTACAGAGAAGCCATAGATGATTACCAGAGTTCTGGCAGGTGACTTATCTACTTTTGTCATCAGAAGAACCATGGTGCCTGGTCACTTGGACATTCTGGATGGAGTGGTGAGAGGCTCTGGCCATCATTTTATATTTTTATAAGATTGTGGTCCCCCTCCTCCCCAAATGCTTTGTGGATTACAAATAATTGGGATACATATGAGCTCCAACGTGGGCCCCATCGTGCCAGCAGCAAGACTGTAAGTAGTCACTGGCCAGTGAACAGTGTGTAATAGAGTGTTTGTTGGTGTGTTGTGCCTAATAGGAGTGTCACCACAGTCAGGTAGGAAGGAACCCATATCTACTTCAGCTACACCTATGGGTGCGCTACATTTAGGGGCTCGTCCAGTATTGCCTGTACTACCTTGGACTCCACTCTATTCCCCTGTATGTGTAGAAAGCAAATCCAGCAGGAACATGAACCCAGAAGTAGCCGCTAAGTGGTGCAAACAGCACAATGCTCAGTCAGAGCACTGCTTAGTTCTGGTGTTGCCAGGGGTCACATGGACTGATATGGAAATACATCAAGTCACAGGATCCTTACCAGTTGTAGGGTGTGGACTTTTATTAGACAGCACTATGGACCCTACAGAGCAGAGCACATTGGCCTTATTAGAATGGAAAAGTCCTTTAGTGTATGAGCACATACCTTCGAGTGTACAAATTTCAGGTGAGAGTGCAGTCCATGTGGTAATCCCTGAGAAGTGCACTACCTCAGCAACAGAAAAAATACCTGTGGAAGCTGTCCAAGTAGGGCAGAACCTTACACCAGAAGCTGCAGCTTCACTGCCTGTAATACTATAGGGCCTGAGGTTTTGAACGCTTTGGGAAGTATTGTAGAAAAATGCTTAAAGCCTGCACAGCCATTCACTGGGTTTGGCTACCGCAAATTGCATTTCTTTTCTGGTAAACAAGCCACACCTCAGGGAGAAGAAGATTTTGAATCCTGGATGGATCAGACTTCACAAGCCTTAGAGGAGTGGGATATCCCAGAATCTCAGAAGAAGCAGCGGACAGCTGAAAGTCTAAAGGGATTAGCTGCGAATATCATACGCAATCTAAGGATGGGTAAACAAGATTGCAGGGCCAAGGACTATTTAGGAGTACTGTAGGATGTGTTTAGAAGGACTGAGAGGGCTGCTGACCTACTGAATCAGTTTGAATATACATACCAAGAAGTTGGTGAAAAACTATCTGATTACATTAAGCGATTAGATAAAATGCTCCACCAGATCATCCTAAAGAAGGGGGTGGATCTGAAAGTAGCTGACCAAATACGGATTGGACAAATTTTACAGGGAGCTCAAGCTATGGACCCCATTATGTGGGAATTGAGGATGAGAAATAGGGAGGAGACTCTAACTTATTCCCAGTTGGTTAAAGAAGTGAGGGAACAGTACACCCTGTTGGAAGCAAAATCTCAGTATTCAACAGCAACTTAAACAGTAAGTGAACACCAGCAGGAGCCTATAGCCATGCTCACTAGTTAGACAGAAGTCATGGCCCACAGTGTCCGCAATGTAGAGGTGTGACACTTGCAGATGCAGGTGTCTTCCCTGACTGACACCATAGCCCAAGTCACCAAGACAGTTACAGAATTACAGAAAGCTGTGGTAACTTTAGCTGAAGGGAGAAATCAGCTAGAACCTCCATGAAAGGACTCTGGGAAGAACCAAATCAGCCAATGTTCAGAGTTCCTACTGGATTTTGTTTTCGCTGTTGGGATGCAGGGCATATAAACTGACAGTGTCCTAATGCAGAGAACTTGAAAAATGTGAACGAATTATTATTGGCTAGCACAATGCAGGGAAACTTCAAAGGGCCTCAGTGAAGGCGCCAGCTGAGTGCTCAGTTACAAAGAGATCCATAAAATCTAACATTAAGAGACAGCCTCCTGGATCTCTTTTCCACACAAACCCTTGTAATAGGGGAGAGAAACTACCTACTATGCACACTTTTAGCTCATCTGAGATGAACAACTGAAATGGAAAGCCATATCAGCCAAAATCTCAGCATCTGAGACCGCAAAACATTACTAAGCAAGAGTCTTATCTGTTAAAATTGTGAGTTCAACCGGTGGTACCTCAACCACATGCTGACTGCCATACAGCTAAACAGCACTGGAACCAGAAACTACCTGATGGCCTTCTGGGACCATCCCCTCTAGTGTCAGCAAAAATAGAAGGAGTATATAGTAAAGCACTGTTGGATACTGGTGCACAAATCACCATTCTGTATAGAGACTTCTACCAAAAATACTTAAAGCATTTGCCACTTGAAAAGTTAGAAGATGTGGAGATCTGGGGGCTAAGTGATATGAAGTTCCCTTATGATGGTTATGTCTCACTCAAGTTAGAATTTTCCACTTCAGTTGTTGAGTCAACAGAAGTTTTTGAAACACTCACTGTTGTGTGCCCCAGGCCAAAAGGAAAGGATGCAGCATCTATTTTAGTGGAGTCAAATACTGACCTCGTCAGAAGAATGCTAATGCCTCAGTTGACCCAGGGACACCCAACACTACATCCTGTCCTGAGACCAGTTTTCTGTGCCCTTCAAAGGGAGAAGGATAGTAAGAAAGATGAAATTGGTCATGTGTGGACCCTGTCTGGGAAAGAGCATATAATTCATCCTGGTCAGGTCATCTGCTTGAGAGCCAAAGTGACGATGTGTGGAGAGACAGTTTCCTCTCATCTCATGATGGAAATGGATCCAGAAAGTGGCTTGCCACCGGGGCTGGAACTAGTCCCAGAAGTTTGGCCTGTGGACAAGTTGAAGCATCCTTATGACACTTTCTCTGTGGGGCTGTACTCCCATTGTCCTGTGTTCACAAGTGCATTTGGGAAATGTTTATGCTGCCACTCCATTACCTGCTTCTGTGTTGACAAGGAATGAGAGCAGGGCCAATGACCTGAAGCTGGAAGATATTGATATAGGATTTAGGTCTTTTGCCCCCTGAGTGGCTAACCAGAGTTAAAGAGCTACTAATGAAAAAGAAAAATAGTTTTTCTACTAGTGAACTAGATGTGGGCTGTGAAAAAAGTACAGAACACCGAATAAGAGTAAAAGGGGACCGGCCTTTCAGGGAATGTTCCAGAAGAGTAGATCCAGGAGACGTGGAGGGACTTAAAAAAACATTTGGAAGAACTAAAAGCCGCAGGGATAATTTGAGAGTCAAGAAGTCCATATGCCTCTCCCATTGTCATTGTCAGAAAAAAGAATGGGTCAATTCGCATGTGTTGACTATCGTACTCTGAATCAGCGAACCATTCCAGACCAGTACACAACTCCCCGGATTGAAGATGCTCTAAACTGCCTGTTGGGCAGTAAGTGGTTCAGTGTGCTAGACTTAAGCAGTGGATACTATCAAATCCCTATGCACCCAGAAGATAAAGAGAAGACTGCCTTCATCACCCCTATGGGATTTTTTGAGTTTGATCGCCTACCTCAAGGTTTATCTAAGTGCACTCGGCAGTGAAAAATGTCAATTGTTGCTTCTTCAGAAGTATAGAGAAGTAGTACTCTGGTCATTGCATGATGAACATGGTCATTTTGTTATGATAGAACTGTGGGTCTGGTACGAGATAGGTTCTACTGGCCATGCATGAAGCAAAATGTTGAGGATTATTGTTGCACATGTCTTTGTTGCATTCAGAGAAAGACTCTGCCGATCAGAGCTGCTTCATTGGGTCAAATGAAAAGTAGTGGACCCATGGAACTGGTCTGTATAGATTTTCTATGCATTGAACCAGATGAAGGCAGGATCAGTAATGTGCTGTATAGCACTATAGATGCGCTCAAGCATTTCCCACTCACGATCAGAAAGTTTTACAGTGGTGAAACTACTAGTTGAGAAGTTCTTAGTACACTATGGCCTGCCAGAAAGGATACACTCTGATCAAGGATGTGATTTTGAGATCAAGCTTGTCCATGAACTACTCACTTTTTTGGGAGTCCAAAAAAGCCTCACCACTACTTATCATCCTCAAGGGGATCCTCAGCCTGAACATTTCAATAGAACTTTATTAGACATGCTGAGGACACTATCTGCTGAGAAAAAGAGTCAATGGAGTAGATATGTAGCCACAGTGGTCCATGCTTACAACAGTACTAAAAATTATGCTACAGGATTCTCACCTTAGTTCTTAATGTTTGGAAGAGAAGCTCGTCTTCCTGTTGATGTCACACTTGGGGTCACAGCTGATGATACTCCAGTGCAATCTCATGGCAGTTATGTGGAGAGACTCAAGAAGAACCTCAGACAGGCTTATGAGCTTGCTGAAAAGTCAACAGGACAAAGACATCAACGAAACAAGGCTCACTATGACAAAAAAGTAAAGATGCATGACTTGCAGCCAGGGGACAGAATTCTTTTGAGAAATTTTTTGACTACAACGAAAGCATAAACTAGCTGACCACTGGGGATCTGAGGGTTACATAATTTGTTCTCAGCTACCTAATATCCCTGTCTACCAAGTTTGCCCCGAGGGGAAAGAAGGACCCATTAAAACCTGGCATTGCAACAACTTAACGCCTTTGGCAAAGTCAGTGAGACTCATGAATTCAGAACCCAGAATGGCTAAGCGAAAGCATAACCTGGCATTGCAACAACTTAATGCCTTTGGCAAAGTCAGTGAGACTCGTGAATTTGGAACCCAGAATGGCTCAGTGAAAGCCTAACTCAAGGCGATCCAGAAGGCTAATGCAGAGAGGAACTATCCCCTCAAATGTTCAAGGGGCCTATGCTCCCTTATGCTGAAGTAGAGGAGGACAGTGATGATGACTGGAGTTTCAGTGTTTTTTTATGAGGATGTTCAAGACCCCGTGGGCTGTAATCTCAATGTAAATGCACCAGAATCCATTCCTTGTCATTTCAAGCAGCCCAGATCTAACAATAGACTAAGTAATGTTTCTGTGCCTCTTACAGAACCTGATACTGATGGAGGCCCTGATATGCAAACTTCAGAAAATAGTGCTGAAGACAGTAATGCCATTATGGAAAATGAAAGTGAAGTTATACAAGAAGAGATCTTAAAAGTAGACAATATGTCTACTGAAGATCTGGACATTGAAGGTGATGGGGGTGACAAACCTTCCGAGCAAAATTCCTTAAGTGTCTCTTCTGATCCAAAACTGCAGAGATTGATTCGGCCCCCACAGAGACTTACATATAACAGTTTGGGACATAGTGACCATAGCTCATCATATTGTCTGCGCCCATAATTCCTATGCCTTCTACTTCAGTGGTGACACCCCTTCCCAAGTTATGCATGAGGCTAATTACCCTTGGTGGAATGTAACTTCTGAATGCAAAAATATTGTTCAGTTGATGGTGCATTAGTACTTGTAAACATGTTGCTGCTAATCTACTTATGACTTGGGAGGAACGAAGATTTTCAAGTGGGAGGCGAGTGTAGCTCCCACAGTATATCATTGTAGGAGTAATAGACTGTAGATGTTCATCATGTTTCACTGTTGCAGTCATTGCACTTGGGTTATCCTGCTGGCAGGCTACCCACAGTCGGCTTGAATTCCAAAGTCCTGGTCTGGCGTCGGTTGCTGTCGCCTCTTCCCTGACGTCAGTGCGCCAGGGGTATAAAAGATGCAGCCAACGCCATTTTCATCTGTCTTTCTTGCCGCGTGGTGGCCGAAGCAAAAGCAGTTTGCAAGTGCCGGTCGGCCGACTCCTGAGATTTTCAAAATTGAATTTCAGAACCTAAGTCTTCAATAAAGGTAAGTACCCCGTTGGGGAAACTTTTTCTTGCTCCAGACCAATGTCAGTAAAAGTTAACAATTGTATTTCTTGTGGGAAGCAAATACCTCATAAGGATTTTCACTCTTACCTTATTCCTTGCCTAGGCCCTAACCACGACGTTGCTAGTTGTTGGTTTTGTGCTAGATTCAACCAACGCACTATGAAGCATCGGTTTGATTTTGCTTTACATTACTTTGGCCGAAGGTTTAACTACATAATGCCATCAGAACAACCGATGACCAGAATTCATAAAAAACTCAAAGATAAAGAAAAGGACAGGCATCCGAGGTCCAAAACCAACGATGAAGCCTCTTCTAGGCCAGTTGCTGGTTCGCCGGTTCTCAGTGAGGCATTTTCGCAGCCCCTGACACCCTCTACCTCAGAGCCACAGGCCGCCTCCGACTCCCAAGTGGAGACAACTAGGCCTCTGGAAACTCAAAGTATTGGGCCTATGGAAACTATTCCCTCAGATGGGTCCGGAGCCACTGAGCAGGCATCAGCTTCTGAGGGTGTTTTCAGTCCTACACAGCTTACTATCAAGTCCACTTCAGCAGCCAAGGCAAAGTCTAAAACATCATTAAAGACAAAGAAACAAGTACAGCATTCTCCTGGATAGACATCCATGCCAAAGAAACAGATGCTTAAAATGGCTGAGGACCTAATTACTTTGATCAGGGGTTCCCATCCCCCTCCTTATAAAAGGCCTAGGCAAGACACTGACTATGATTCCTCTGACCAGGTTTCTATTTCCTCTGACTCCTCTTCAGAACAGGGATATTCTCTTCCTCCATACGAGGACTCTGATGCTGAAGAATCTATCCCTTCAGCCTCTCCTCCTGAGGATTACTGTTTTGGGGAAACCTTGCACACCATGAGGGAGCATTTCCATTGGGAGAGCCAGGATTATTCAGAATCCAAGAAAAGGCTCAGAGACTTTCTTTTACTGCCTCAGCACAGGCCGCTTGCTATCCCCCCTGTACTAGATATTGTTGATGATGTTTTTTTCTGAATCCAGTTTGTCTTCTGATTCTTTACCCCCTGCACCAGTCAAGCCAGATAGGTACTACAAGGTCCTGGGCTCACATACATTTCTTTATAAAAACCTTGCTGCTGACCCAGAAACAATTTCTCAGGGTCCCAAAGGGGTCAAGGCTTCCACTGCAAAATACCCTGTTCCCTCAGATAGGGATTCTAGAGCACTGGATAGATGGGGGAAAAAAGTTTACACTTCTGCTACTTTAGCTGTAAGGGTTTTAGACTGCCATTTTCACATGCTTAAATATCAACGATACCTAATGTCTTTGCTAAAACAGAAAATGTTTACAAGCTCAGAATGTTCTGACAATAAGGAAATGCAGGATTTATTGCATGCAGCTGAACAAGTGGGAAAGCATACTCTGCAATGTGGTTTTGATTCATTAGAGGCTTCTTGCAGAGCCGCAGTTACAGGTTCTGTCATTCGAAGGCATGCTTGGTTAAAAGAACAAAGTTTACCTGATCAGGTTAAAGCAAAATTATTGGATGCTCCATTACAGCACGATACTTTGTTTGGTGTTAAGGCAGAAGAGGTGTTAAAGAAAATGGAGGATAAAGCAAAATCAATGCAGACAGTAAAGGATTTCTTACAGGTTCAGTCACCTAGATTTAGCACAAACTGGCCTTCTAAAAATTGGTCCTTTCCAGTGTCAGACAGGCCACAAAGAGGCAGATACAGATACCCAAGAGGCAGATCTCAGCCCCAAGGCTCATACAGACCTAAACAATGGGGTGCTTCAGCCCCCAAAGGCAGAGAAGACAAATCACAACCTTATAGGAAACAGTCCCAATGACTTCCCTCTACAAATGGCAAGCACTTACCTTTTGGCAGCACCCTTAGGAGGAAAACTAGCACTTTTCTCACAAAATTGGCACATGATCACCCAGGACAAATAGGTACTGAATATTGTTTCTCAGGGTTACAGGTTCCACTTTCACACCCTACCAAGGTCAAAAGGTATGCCAGACCTGCCACAAAATCAATGGGCAGAGGCACAAAAACAAATTTCTGCTCTCATGGACATGAGAGCTATTCAAAAAGTACCACAGCAAGAACAGGGACAAGGATTTTACTCAAGACTTTTCTTGGTACCCAGAAAGGACAATGCCTGGAGACCAATACTGGACCTGTCAATTCTAAATACTTTCCTGGATGTCCCAAAATTCAAAATGTTGATACTGCAGCAACTTCTACCCATGCTGGGCAAGAAGGCTTGGCTAGTTACTTTGGACTTAACATACAGAACAGGAACACAAACACTGAAATGTTTGATAAGGTTCTTTTAATTCTGGTACCTCGGCCTTCGCCTTCTCCTGGAATACATTTTACAACATCAAACACCACCCCTTTTATAATGCATCTAATTACATAATTAATGCACCCTACTTTAACAATTTATTAATTTAATTATTAACTCAACCATGTAGTTTCACTCTAAAACATACTGACTTCATTCACATTTATGATTTCTGACTTCATTAATGTGAATTCAAAATTTATGATTCATACATCAAACATTAAATCTATTTCTAAGAAAAAATCTATTTTTTAAAAGGATTTAATGTTTGATGTATG
Source organism: Protopterus annectens (assembly GCF_019279795.1). Classification (NCBI taxonomy): domain Eukaryota; kingdom Metazoa; phylum Chordata; order Ceratodontiformes; family Protopteridae; genus Protopterus; species Protopterus annectens. The sequence goes on from NC_056728.1 coordinate 124,896,105, forward strand.
AATCATAAATTTTGTAAGAACATATAATTATAGATGTTATAATAATATTTAGTAATGTGTTTATTTATTAATAATAGCTTAGGTGGATTAAAAATGTTTATATATAACTGATAGCACATTTAATGAAGTCAGAAATCATAAATGTGAATGAAGTCAGCATGTTTTAGAGTGAAACTACATGGTTGAGTTAATAATTAAATTAATAAATTGTTAAAGTAGGGTGCATTAATTATGTAATTAGATGCATTATAAAAGGGGTGGTGTTTGATGTTGTAAAATGTATTCCAGGAGAAGGCGAAGGCCGAGGTACCAGAATTAAAAGAACCTTATCAAACATTTCAGTGTTTGTGTTCCTGTTCTGTATGTTAAGCGATTTTGGAGCATTGGAGTATTGGAGGTGTTTGTTTTTGAAACTAGTTACTTTGGACCTCAAAGAAGCATACCTGCATGTCCCACTCAGACAATCTTGCAGAAGATACCTAAGATTCATAGCTGGCTCAATGCATTACCAATTCTCTGCACTGCCCTTTGGCTTATCTACTGCTCCCAGGGTCTTTACAAAATGCCTGGCACCAGTAATTGCATTTTGAAGACAAAAATGAATTCAAATATATCCCTAATTGGACGACTGCCTTATTCAAGCAGAGAGCAAGGACATTCTACTAAAACATCTGGCGTTTGTAAAAAGATTACTAATTTGCCTAGGGTACACAGTAAATGAAAAGAAATCAAAACTAGTGCCCTCTCAAGAGATAATATTCCTGGGTGCAAGCTTAAATACAACTGCCCAGATGGCTTATCTCACGCCAGACAAGCAAAGACAACTGACTCATTACTTTCAGATGATGGCAACAAAGACCCAGCTACCTGCAAGGAAAATTCTGCAGGCTTTGGGCTTCATGGCATCCTGCATACTGCTAGTTCCATATGCAAGACTGCATATGCGGAAGCTACAATGGTATCTTAAAAGTGTTTGGACTCAACATTGCCACAGCCTGGAAACAATAATACCTCTTATTCCCTGACTGCAACAGGAGTTTTGATGGTGGGCACTGGCCTGTCACCACAACAAGGGACAGCCTTTCACTTTACCCACAGTCAGGCAGACACTAACAACAGATGCATCGGATTATGCCTGGGGGGCATACATGGCAGGAAAATGTATTCAGGGCACGTGGCCCTCGAACCAAATGCATCTTCACATCAATCAAAAAGAGATGCTAGCTGTACAGAATGCCCTGACAGCCTTCAAGGATCTACTACATCCAGGACAACTATTACTAAAGATGGACAATACTACAGTTATGTGGTACATAAACAAGCAAGGGGGCACACATTCCTACCTCCTCTGCAGGCAAGCCATGACTTTGTGGAACACAGCACTGACCTATCAAGTACATCTGCAGGCACAATTCCTGCCAGGAAAGAAAAATACTCTGGCAGATGAACTAAGCAGAAACCTCATGGACCCTCACAAGTGGAAACTAAATCCACAGGTCTTCAGCATGATAACAAGGAAATGGGGATGCCCAGACATAGATCTTTTTGCCTCCCCTCACAACTGCCAATTACAGAGATTCTGCACAAGGACTTATCACTCACAAGCATGGAAAGTGGATGCTCTATCATTCAGCTGGAAAACCCTAACAGTTTAGGCCTTTCCACCACTGCCTCTCCTTCCCAAGGTGCTCCTAAAAGTCAGACAAGAGAAGTCAAAAAGGATTCTGATTGCCCCAGACTGGCCACACCAGCACTGGTACCCAATCCTAAAGAGTTTGTCTCAAGGCCCAGCCTGGAGTTTACCTCAAATTCCTCATCTTCTGACTCAACAAAACAATCAGATCCTGCACAGCCAACTCAGAACCTTAAATCTGGCTGCATGGCAGATAATATAACCACTCAGAACACACCTCTCTCTAAAGCTGTTATGGATGTCATTTTGGAAGCCAGGAGACCCAGCACCAGGAAATCTTATGCAGAAAAATGGAAGAGATTCTGTGCTTGGAACCAGACACAAGGACTTGAACCACTTGTTCCAAATATTCCTCAGATTTTACAATACCTAACTGAGATGCTGGACAAAGGCCTATCCTTCTCATCAATTAAGATCCATGCCTCTGCCATTTCAGCTCATTACAATACGGAACCTCCTATTTTCTCTGATCCACTGCTAAGACTCAGAGGGGCAAAAAACATAAGACCCCCAAGGAGAGCACTGATACCTACATGGGACCTCAACTTTGTTTTAGAAAAGCTCACACTGCCTCCTTTTGAGCCAGCCAATACAGCTGATATAAAATTCTTTTCATGGAAAACTGCTCTGCTCCTAGCAATAACTTCAGCAAGAAGAGTCTCAGAGTTACAAGCATTAATGGTAGTGGAACCTTTTATCATTTTTCATCTGGACAGGGTTTCTCTAAGGACAAACCCAACATTTATGCCAAAGGTAGTATCCAGTGTGGCTCTTAACCAAACCATTCATTTGCAAACATTTTATCCAAATTCCCAGAATAAAGGGGAGAGACTTCTGCACTCTTTGGACATACACAGGCAGCTATGCTTCTACTTGGACAAAACAAAAACTTTCAGAAAAACTGAGCAACTGTTTGTAGCATATGCTGCAGGATCACAAGGAAAGGCTATTTCAAAACAGACGATTTCAAAATGGATAGGACAGTGTATTAATTTCTGCTATGCACAGCATGGCAAGTCAGTGCCTAAGATTATTAGGCCTCATTCTACCAGGGCAGCAGCCACTTCAGCAGCCTTTCTCAGAGGAGTACCAACCAAGGAAATTTTGGAGGCTGCAACTTGGAGTTCAGTGCACACTTTTACCAAGCACTACCACTTACCCCTTTACTCTAAATCCAGAGCAGGCTTTGCTACTGCAGTTCTGCAGGGCCTCATAGCCACTCCTAATCCTATTTAGACTCAGCCGGCCAACCTCAGCTTTGGGATTCAACCCAAGTGTAATGACTGCAACAGTGAAACACGATGAACATAGTACAATTGTGTACCTACCATAAATGTAGATGTTCAAGTGTATTCACTGTTGCAGTCCAGATTACCCACCCACTATCCCCCTTTCTTTGCTGGGACTTATCTATATTTCTCTATCCTATACAACCTATGTGGTATATTTGCTTGTAGATGAAGGTATTTTTATTTTAGTGTATGTTTTTTATAAGCAATGTGTATTGCCTACCTTCTTGGGGGCACCTGACATCTGGGGCAAGAAAAACTGAAGAAAATGGCGTAGGCTGCATCTTTTATACCCCTGGTGCACTGATGTCAGGGAAGAGGCAACAGCAACCGACGCCGGACCAGGACTTTGGAATTCAGGCTGACTGCGGGTAGCCTGCCAGCAGAATAACCCAAGTGTAATGACTGAAACAGTGAATACACTTGAACATCTACATTTATGGTAGGTACACAACTGTACTTTTTTCATTACACCACTTGGTGGAGCTCTTTTCAGGAATATAAAAGACAATTTCAAAAGTGAAAGAGGGACTGACTGGAAGACTAGCTGAAGGAGGGAAGACTGAAACAGGGAGCTAAAGAGAAAAAGGGCCTTGCAGCATGACTGGATTTTCTTCTCTAGTGCTTTGGGAGAGGGAAGTGAAGTAGCAGATTGTGTCTGTCTTTTGCTTAAATCCTGGATGATGATGTTTTGTGGAATGAGGAGAGAAGTCTGAAACCAGTAGTTCCTTGCCTGCATATGATTCAGCAAGAAAGGAGTTCCTTTGGGCCTAGTACAGAAAAGCCATAGATGATTACCGGAGTTCTAGCAGGTGACTCATCTACTTTTCTCATCAGAGGAACCACGATGCCTGGTCACTTGGATATTCTGGACGGAGAGGTGAGTGGCTCTGGCCATCATTTTATATTTTTATAAGATTATGCCCCCCCCCAAATGCTTTGTGGATTACAAATAACAGGGATCCATATGAGCTCCAACTTGGGCCCCATCATGCCAGAAGCAAGACTGTAAGTAGTCACTGGCCAGTGAGCAGAGTGTAATAGAGTGTTTCATGGTTGGTCTGTTTAGAATTAATCAAGAGTGTTGAGGGTGTTAGTACTGCTCAATGACATTGCATTTTCTCATATTTTTATTGTTGCATTATGCATCTTCATTGTTCAATGACATTGCATTTTGCTTATGTTAGTATTGCTGCCTTCAGGAATTTTGCTGCTCAATGATTTTGCATTTTCTCATATCTGTATTGCTGTATTATAACTCTTTATTGCTTAATGACATTGCATTTTTCTCTCGTGTTTGTATTGTTGCATTATAAAGCTTTACTGCATTGATATTGCCTTCTTTGTGCATGTTTGGATGTCAAGACCCTTTTTTCTGTTGAGTTCTGGGGAAGAGAGTGAATGTATGGTTTCATTGCATGCATATCTCACCTTGCCTTATTGCTAACTGGTGCACTGTTGAAATAATTTGTTTATGATTGTGCTATTGCCTTTTAAACTAAATGTGTCACCTAGGAAAAAATCTGTCATTCTTGCCACCTTGGTGTGTTGGGCCTAATAGGGGTGTCCCCAGAGTCAGGTAGGAAGGAACCCTTATCTACTTCAGCTACAACTCCGGGTGCGCTACACACACTGTTTTTATTAGGTACCATATGTATTTCCATTTGCCACATATAAATCTTAGTTTTAACATGTGTCTTTTAGGAGTGCAACCCAATCATTTTCACTTGGTGCATATTAAACAACTTGAAAAATAATTTACTGCAAACTTTCATTGTCTAAATTAATGGAACCTGAGCTTTGAAGCAGGATCTTTTAAAAATTGGTTTTGGGCTGCTAACAGTCTATCTAGAGCACCTTTTGAAACAGCTTTCCACCCATGACAGAACTTCTCTCTTTAGATAATCTGGGAGTTTAAGGGGCTATAGCTGATTTATTCTTCACTCTAGAGACAGCTTGATATAGTAGTTGATGTGAAAAAGTGGGATTAATTAATTTCACCAAGGCTTCACTTTTCACCCTATAAAATAATGGACTCATTAAAAATTATACTGCTACTGAATATGTCATTTCTATGATTTAAGGAACATTTTTTTCTAGCTTCCTGTGTAACAGAAAATAACATTTTCTGCAGTCATTTCCTTAGCAACCAAAACTGTGTTTAACAAATATCTTTATCTGCGAGTCAAAAAATGGAAAAGAAGCTGTTAAGGAAGAAAGTTTGAAATTATTCTCGTGGTATATTCTGGAGACTGTAGTTTCCAAGACTGTTTGGCAATCACAAACTTGAATCTTATTAAAATGAGTTTCCAGATACCATGGTAGCTATGAGTTATGGTAGCCTGCTTTATGCACACATATTAAGTATGATTTCTTCTGCTTTTATGCTGAAAATTAAGTCCAAAAGCCTTTAAGCTCGCAAAACCTTTTGACTAAATAAACGTTCTATTTGTTGACTTCTTGCCTAGCAACCAGTCTTGAGACAGACATTCTGCAGATTTTCCAGTGGTACCAAAGAGTTCATTACTGGCTAAAGAAACAGTTACCCTCTAGAGTAAAGGAAGTACCTCCCAATAACTTACGCCTTAGAAAATTAGAACTAATTTGAAGAGAATGTTTCTTCAAAAAAAATGTGGCCATTGCAAATGTAGTAGTAAAATGCACCCGAAGTAAAAAAAATTAAAAAAAAATACTTGGCCAGAGCATACTATGAGTTTTGTGATTAATTCATTGCAGGCCTATTAATTTATTGGATATTGTATTTGCAACTTTAATTTATTGTGCCTTATATTATTAACTCATGGTGGATTAATGTTCTTATAAAAATTTTTGGAATAACAATACTTAAGGAAAAAGCTTTGTGTGTGTGTGTGTGTGTGTGTGTGTGTGTGTGTGTGTGTGTGTGTGTGTGTGTGTGTGTGTGTGTGTGTATGTGTAATTTATAATCTGCCCTAGTAAAAAAAATACCTGAATGTCACAGTTTCATGTAACTTCTGTAAACTGCTGCTCATCTGTTAGCACAGTGCAAACACCGACATCTACTGACAGTTTTATATCTGTGTGATGAACTTTTAATGCGCATAGCAGAACTGCAGATATCCTTTGCTAGAATGCAAGACACATGGGAGGAACTCAGTCTGAGTTATTGTACAAAAGAACCATGAGGCAATGCACAAACTGTGATACATAGTATGAAGCTTATTTAAGTTCATAGGTGTGTACTAGGCTAATGGCCCTGGGGCCTTTACAAGCCTAGCCCATAGGATTACCCTGGCATCATGCCACCCGGCCTTAGTTCCCAGTGCCTCTGTCGAGTAAAGCCACTGGAGTTATTCCTGGGGTGAATTTTCTATTTTCTATCCACTCATCAAGATTTCTCTTGAAGAGGGTCAGTGAGCTGCTCTGTTTGACATCTATGGGAAGTCTATTCCATAGCATGGGCAGTCTCTGGGTTATGAACCTGTCTCTCCAGCATGTTCTGTTGATTGTGGTAATGAGGTTGAGGTCTCTGGAGCATGTGGTGCGGAGGGATTGGGATTTCTTTAGATGTAGCATTTCTAACAGAGCTGGGTCAGACATGGCATTGTAAGTCAAGCAGAGATTGCCTCTAAGTAAGCAATATGAGATAGAGAATAGCTGGAGTTTTTTTAGTCTGTCCATATAGGACAAATATTTAAGGTCTAGGATCCTCTTTTTGAGGTACTGTTTGCAGCCCGTCCAGTTGTTGCAGGTGTTTAGTGAGGTACATGCCAAATGGGGCATTGTACTCAATGACTGGCCTAATGAAGGAAGAGTAGAGGGAGACAATGACCACTTTCTTCCTGGATGCAAAACCCTTAGTAATGAGATGTGCCACATAGAATGACTTTCTGACCACAGTGGCAATGTGGTGGTCAAAAGAGAGGTTGCTGTCAACCTGTGTTCCCAGATCTCTTAGAACGCCTTCTGTGTTCAGTGGACTACCATCGATGTGGTAATTCATGGGAACCGGGTTTTTCCCAAAGGGGATGACGACACATTTTTTGGCATTTAGCTTAAGGTCATGGTTCTGACACCAGTCGTTGGTCTCAGTGAGGCCTTTCTGTAGGATGTCAATATCACTTGGGGAGTTAATAATAGCTCCCAACTTGCAATTGTCTGTGAATTTTGTCAGCCAGAGTCCCTTCATATTGGCCTGGACTACAGAGAAGTAGATACCAAACAGGAGAGGACCCAGGACTGAACCCTGTGGGACTGCATTCGTGACTGGTCGGCAGTCTGACTTCGAGTCAGCTACTTTCACACTGAGGGTTCTACCTGTGATCCAGTTTGCAACCCACCTAGTGATATAGGCGTTGATGCCTAGCTTAATGAGTTTTTCTATGATTCCTGAGTGGGGAATGGTACGAAAGGCCTTGGACAGATTAAGGTAGGCTGTATGAACCATCTTGCCTTCATCCACAGCTCTGGTGACTGACTCAAAGAAGTTGACCAAGGCGAGCAGGCATGATCTACCCTTCACAAAACCAGACTGTGTGGGATCCAGAGTTTGGAAATTCCCTATATCCTTGTTTATTAGGTCCATGATGATGCGTTCCATAGCTTTGCATATCAGAGATGTCAGGCTAATTGGGGGGTGATAGTTCCCAAGGTCTGTAGTCTCTCCTCCTTTGTGAAGAGGGATGACTGTAGCAGTTCGCCATTTGGTAGGGACAAAGCCTGAGGTGAAGCTGTGATTGAACAGGGCACACAGGTGAGGTGTCAGTTCACTCTGTAGTTCATGTGGAACACAGCCAGGGATATTGTCAGGTCCCATAGAAGCTGTATTCTTGGCCTTGGACAGTGCTGTTTTAACCTGTACAGCAGTAATACTGGGTACCTGGCAATCTACTGGTATTGTGACTGGTCCGTTGGGGGGAGGCTTAAAGTTGGCACTGAATCTGTCGGCTAGTATATTGGCAATATCTGTTGGCTTGGTATAGGAGGTACCATTGTGCAGTAGCTCAGAGCAAATCTGGGTATTGCCATGGAGATTCTTTACATAATTATAGAAGGCCTTGCGGCTGTCATTACTATCTGCTGCAATTCTGTTTTCATAGCTAGCTTTAGAGGATTGGATGAGGGATCTCAACTTTTTGTTGAGGCTGATAAGGGAGTTTTTCCAGTCTTGGCACTTCACCTTATTCCACATCAGTTTCCTCCTTCTGTTGTAGAGTTTGTTTATAGCAGGGGACCACCAGATTGGCTTCCTTTTTTTGGAGGAGAGTGTCTTGGTTCTGTTGGTTATGGTGAGATCCATGCATCTGTGTACATGTTCGTACAGTGCATTGGTGTATTATTCGGCAGTCATGCAACTGATCTCCATTTGCATGGGTGCAGTGAAGTTAGCCACCTCTGTTTTTAGGAGCCCAAATTTAGCTTTGGAGTTGTTTTTCACTGTGGTTACCTTTGTGGGGGTAGGATGTTGATTTGCAAGGTGATTAGTTTTTCGTCGGATCTAACAAGGGAGTAGTTGACTATTGGTGTAGAGCAATGGTCGCCCATGTTAGTGATGACTGGGTCAAGGATGTTGCTACCTCTTGTGGGGGTAAGAACGAGCTAGTCCAGGGCATTGGAATTAATGAATTCCAGGAAACGTTGGGCAAGTGTATTGGTACATGAGTAGTTTTACCAGTTAATGGAGGGGTAGTTTAATTCTTAGCTTTAAAATATACAGGGCTTGCTGGATTGTTGCCAGCTGGACTTATGACTACTTCCAATCAGCAGCAGGACTGTTCCTTTTTATTAATTGGTCTGCTAAGCACAACTGCCTTTATTCATGGGCTGCTCAGAAGGACTGGCTTTTTAAGAGACTAGTTCTTACAATCTGAGAAATAGGAAATCATCCCTAGGTCTTCAAGGTGAAGAGTGCTGACAGTTCAACAAGTGACTCTCAAACACTGATCTATGTATGATTTTCAGCAGAAAATGCAATGTAATCATGTGCAGTGAATTTATTATTTGACTGCTATTTGTACATAACCCTGTAGAGAAAGGCAGAATACAAGTTAAAACTGGTATGTGTACCTGTGGCTTGCTTGTATCTTTGTCAGTGAGTGCCTTAATAAATTGTCTCTTTCTCTATCAGAGATGCACACACACAAGCCTAACACACTTTTGCCTTTAAAATAATTACTTCCTTACTCATTCACTGCCATTCCCTACCTCTGATTAGACTTAACGGTGTTCAGGGCAGTGTTCCTGCTTCATGTGTCAGTAGTCTCACCAAGTAAGACAGCTGGATGCCTAGTCCAGCTGTTTGACTAAACTTAATTGACAAGGGCATTTTCATAATGTAGTAATAACCAGTAATGAGATGTGGGGTGTACTGGAATTTATACATGGTGAAGTGGGCTAAGCGCATGATTCACAGAGACAAAAGGCAAGCATAATTTATAACCATTTTATGTTTTATTGCTTTTACACTGTATTCTTCTAAAATCCTAAATTGGAGTTATAACATTATACCGCATGAAAATGAAAGCAGACAAGCAATCAAATGCCTAGGTAGATAAATAGATCTGAATATCAAGTAAAACTCTTAGTATTTGTATTCTCTATAATTAGTTCTGCAGTTACTACCATAGACTGTCTTACTGTTGGGAAGTGTCTGTGACTTTGTCTATTGTGGAGATTTAATATGTTGCAGTGCCACAAAATTATTGCCTTTGGTTCAGTTTTCCCTTCCATTTTAGTTTGACCATCACACCCATGATTACTCTCTTGACCTAGAAACACTGGGGCTAGTTTAATCACAGACATGCATAACATAGATGAACTATCCTCCTCTGAACAACTTCTGCTAGTGAGGGTTGCAGTGATAACCAGCTGGGGAAAGTTGACCTAAATTCCCTATTTTCAACACCATTCTTCAGCCCATCCTGTTGGTTCTGTAGGTGCCCCAGGCAAGCTGAAGAATATAATCCCTCTAAGGTATCCTGGGTCTAACCAGAGTCTTCTCCCAGAGGGATGTGCCTGATACTCCTACAATGGACAGTTCCCAGGGCTATCTTCGCAGGGTGGCACAGGATATCTCAGATCATGGAGAGGCAGGACCTGCACTCTGATGATCCTTAGCATTACTGAGCTGTTCAGTATGTCATACAAGTTGTCCCAGTATCCCTGCAATGGAGCCTCATTTCTGCCACTTGTGTCCAAAAGCTCACCATTTCTATCACTTTTCTAGCTCATGAAGATGAGTGAGTATGGGAACATAAGAGTGACTGGCAAACTGACTGTCCAATTTCTTTATATTTGCTTCACCACCACAGTCTAGTATAATGACTGCAGTACGTCCACTGCTGCACCCATCAACTGGTCATTCATCCAACACCACCTACCCTCGTGTGAGAACAACATACAGGAACAGTGGTCATTCACCTAACACCGCCTACACTCATGTGAGAACAAGACTCAGGACCAGCTGGTCATTCACCCAATACCACCTACCTCATGTAAGAACAACATCCAGGAACAGCTGGTCATTCACCCAACAGCACCTACCTTCATGTGAGAACAACATCCAGGAAACAGCTGGTCATTCACCCAACACCACCTACCCTCATGTGAGAACAACATGCAGGAACAGCTGGTCATTTACCCAACACCACCTCCCCTCATGTGAGAACAACATCCAGGAACAGCTGGTCCTTCACCCAACATCAGCTACCCTCATGTGAGAACAACATCCAGGAACAGCTGGTTATTCACCCAACATCAGCTACCCTCATAGGTTCATAGGTTCATAGGTTCATACTAGGCTATCTGCCCGAGGGCATTTACAAGCCTAGCCCATCGTTTTGTGGCTTATGCCACCCCTTTAGTATGGGGAACTATACCCATTATTTTGCTGTGCCTCTGTCGAGCAGTGACACTGAGGTAATCCCTGGGGTATATCTGTGATCTCCCATCCATTGGTCAAGATTTCTCTTGAACAAGGCCAGCGAGGTGCTCTGCCTCACATGTACCGGGATTTTGTTCCACAACATAGGGAGTCTTTGGGTGATGAATCTATCCCTCCAGCACGCCCTATTAATAGCCGTGTTGAGGTTTAAGTCTCCGCCTTGTGGCTCTGATGGATCTAGATTTTTGAGGTGAAGCATATTCATCAAATCTGGGTTTGACATGGCCTTGTATGTTAGGCAAAGGTCACCTCTGAGCAAGCGGTGGCGACTGAATAGAGCTGGAGTTCTTTCAGTCGGGCAGCATAGGACAGATGTTTGAGACCCTTTATCCTTTTGGTGAGGAACTTTTGTGGCCTCTCCAGCTGCTGCAAGTGTCGGGTCAGATACATTCCGAATGGGGCATTGTACTCAATCATTGGTCTGATGAGTGATGAGTAAAGGGAGACTATGACCTCCTTGATCTAGATGAGAATCCCTTCATGATAAGGTGGGCAATGTAGAAGGTCTTCCTAACTACTTTAGCTACATGGGTGTCGAATGACAGACTACTATCAACCTGGGTCCCCAGGTCCCTGATAACTTCTTCTGTGCTCAGTGGATTGCCACCTATTTGGAAGCTAGGGGTAACCTTGTATTTCCCGAAGGGTATGACTATGCATTTTTTGGCATTTAACTTTAGGCCGTGGCTCTGGCACCAGTTATCCGTTTCTGTGAGACCCTTCTGAAGGATATCTGTGTCAGATGTGTTTTCTACTATGGCGCCCAGTTTGCAGTCATCTGCAAACTTTGTCAGCCATAACCTTCCTGTGTTTGCTTGTACTTCGGAAAAGTAGATGCCAAACAAGAGTGGGCCCAGGACTGAGCCCTGTGGGACACCACTTGTGACAGGCTTTGAATCTGACCTCGAAGGCCTTAGCCAGATCGAGGTAGGCTGTATGGACTGCCTTTCCCTCATCAATGGCTTTGGTGACTGTTTCGAAAAAGTCAACCAAGTTTAAAAGGCATGATCTACCTTTGACAAAGCAAAACTGGGTTGGATCCAAAGTCTGCAAATTCCCTATGTCTTTATTTATGAGGTCCATTATGATCCTCTCCATGGCTTTGCAGATAAGGCTTGTCAAGCTAATGGGCCGGTAATTTCCAGGGTCGGTGGAGGCACCGCCTTTGTGAAGTGGGACCACAGTTGCAGTGCGCCACTCCCTGGGTACGTATACAGAGGTAAGACTTTGATTAAACAGCTGTCCTAGCTGTGGGTTTAATTCCTCATTGAGTTCGTGGAGCACACAGCCGGGGACACCATCAGGTCCCATGGATGCTGTGTTTTTTGCTTTGGAGAGAGCAGTTCTCACTTGGGCGCTGGAGATGTTTGGGGGGCTGCAATCGTTTGGTATAGATATCTCTCCTTTTGGGGGGGGAGGGGGACCCTCATGTGAGAAC
>NC_056728.1:124913445-124915945 GCF_019279795.1 Protopterus annectens
GCCTCTGCCTAGCAGGGACACAGGAGAGATCCCAGGGGTGAATTTGCGATTTCCCATCCACACATCCAAATTTCGCTTGAAGAGGGTCAGCGAGGGGCTATGTCTAACATGAACTGGGATTCTATTCCAGAGTGAGGGGAGCCTCTGGGAAATGAATCTGTCCCTCCAGCATGTCCTATTTATTTTTGTGCTGAGGGTTAGGTCCCTGGAGTGTGTAGCTCTAAGGGACTTGGATTTTTTTGAGGTGGAGCATGTCCATTAATTCTAGGTTTGACATGGCTTTGTACGTCAGGCATAGATCGCCTCTGAGTAGGCGGTAAGCAACTGAGTAGAGCTGGAGTTTCTTTAGTCGAGCTGTATAGGACATCTGTTTGTAGCCCATGATCCTCTTGGTGAGGTACTTTTGGGGTCTCTCCAGTTGCTGCATGTGTCGGGTAAGGTACATCCCAAAAGGGGCATTGTATTCAATTATGGGCCTAATAAGTGACGAGTAGAGGGGCACAATGACCTCTCTTGATCTAGATGCGAACCCTTTCATGATAAGGTGGGCTATATAGAAGGTCTTTCTAACCACTTTGGCAACGTGATTATCAAAGGAGAGATTACTATCTACGTTGGTCCCCAAATCTCTAATTACTTCTTCCGTACTTAATGGATTACCACCTATGTGGTAATTTGTGGGCACCTTCTTTTTCCCAAAGGGGATGACTATGCACTTTTTAGCATTTAGCTTGAGGCTGTGGTTCTGGCACCAAGCATCCATCTCTGTGAGACCCTTTTGGAGGATGCTTGTGTCAGCTGGAGATTCGATTATGACCCCCAGTTTGCAGTAATCTGCGAACTTTGTCAGCCATAATCCCCCGGTGTTAGCCTGAACCTCAGAGAAGTATATACCGAAAAAGAGAGGTCCCAGAACTGAGCCCTGTGGGATTCCACTTGTAACTGGTTTGGAATCGGACATGGCACCTGCAATTCTGACCATGTGGGTTCCATCTCTGAGCCAGTTTGCAACCCATCTTGTGATATAGGGATTGATATTTAAGCTGGTAAGCTTATTTATGATGCCCGAGTGGGGTATTGTGTCGAAGGCTTTTGCGAGGTCCAGGTAGGCTGTGTGGACTATCTTGCCCTCATCTATGGCTTTGGTAACTGTTTCAAAGAAATCAACTAGGTTTAAGAGGCAAGATCTGCCCTTAACAAAGCCGAATTGGGTAGGGTCCAGTGTCTGGAGGCTCCCAATGTCTTTGTTTTTGAGTTCCATGATAATACGCTCCATAGCTTTACAGATCAGACTAGTCAGGCTTATGGGGCGATAGTTTCCAGGGTCCGTTGTGACACCACCTTTGTGGAGTGGGACCACTGTAGCTGTACGCCATTCTTTGGGTACATATCCTGTAGTAAGGCTAAGTTTGAACAGTGACTTAATGCGAGGGTTCAGTTCTTCTTGGAGCTCGTGTAAGACACAGCCTGGCTGTGTTTTTTGCTTTGGAGAGGGCAACTTTCACCTGTGCATCTGTGATGTCAGGGAGGTTATATTCAGTTGGGATAGGCATTTGCTCCTTTGGAAGGGAAGGGGGGGAGAAGTTTGCGCTGAATCTGTCTGCCAGGATGTTGGCTATGTCTGTAGGTTCGGTATATTTTGTACCATTATGCAACAATTCAGAGCATATCTGGGAGTTTCCGCCCATGTTTCTGACATAACTAAAGAAGGCCTTGTGATTATCTTTAGTGTCTAGGGCAATTTTTCTTTCGAAACTAGCCTTTGATGATTTTATGAGGGATCGAAGTTTCTTGCTAATACTGATCAGAGATGCCTTCCCTTTTTGGGATTTTGCTCTGTCATGTAGTAGCTTCCTCCTTCTGTTGTATAGCTTATTTATGGCCGGGTCCACCAGACCAGTCTCTTGTTTTGGAGGAGTGAGTCTTGGTTTTATTTGGGATAGCACGATCCATGCATTCCTGCAGGTGCTCATAGAATGCATTTGTAAAGGATTCTGCGGATTGGGCTGTATTATCCTCTGGCCCAGGGGCTTTGAAGGATTCCACCTCAGTCTTGAGAAGTGCAAAGTTGGCTTTGGAGAAATTCTTTACAGTGATTTCCTTGGCTGGGGGTGGGGACGGGATATGGATGTCTAGGGAAATTTGTTTATGGTCTGATCTTACCAATGAGGGGTTTACCTCTGGTGTGGAACATAGAGTCCCCATGTTGGTGATGACCAGGTCCAATATGTTGTTCCCTCTTGTGGGAGTGGTGACCAGTTCCATTGCGTTAGAGTTTATAAATTCAAGGAACTGTTTTCTACTATGGCGCCCAGTTTGCAGTCATCTGCAAACTTTGTCAGCCATAACCTTCCTGTGTTTGCTTGTACTTCGGAAAAGTAGATGCCAAACAAGAGTGGGCCCAAGACTGAGCCCTGTGGGACACCACTTGTGACAGGCTTTGAGTCTGACATGGCGCCAGCAACTCTGACCCTGTGGGTTCTGTCACTCAGCCAGTTTG
>NC_056728.1:124920945-124938445 GCF_019279795.1 Protopterus annectens
CAGCACATTAGCTAATACAGTTTAAACTGAACACGCTAACAAGCGTTTTCACTTATATATGAAAAACTGAGTGAGCATTGATTACATGTTCGTGGATACTTAAGGGAAGAAAAAGGAGATAACACTGGTAAAATAGTAGCGTGCGATTGTTGTAGGAAGCAAGTTAGGGAGTAGTAGAGCTACACGAGAGAAGGAGAGAGACAAGGTAGGACAGGAATACGGTAAGTGAGTGAGGTGAAGGTATGATAGTGGAGATAAATAGATGGGAAAAGAATGGACTACACAATAGTGGAGGATGAAAAGATGAATTTAAGAGGTACAGAGGGTGAGAGGTAACAAGGATGCATTGAGAGCACAGCAGTATGTGGAATAGGTTCATAGGTTCATAGGTAGATACTAGGCTATCTGCCCTACGGCATTTATAAGCCTAGCCAGAGTGTATTTGGCTTCTGCCTCCCTATTAGATTAACCTACTGTGCCTCTGTAAAGTAGGTCACAGAAGGTACCCTTTTAAGATTAGTTTACTGTGCCTCTGCCTAGCAGGGACACAGGAGAGATCCCAGGGGTGAATTTGCGATTTCCCATCCACACATCCAAATTTCGCTTGAAGAGGGTCAGCGAGGGGCTATGTCTAACATGAACTGGGATTCTATTCCAGAGTAAGGGGAGCCTCTGGGAAATGAATCTGTCCCTCCAGCATGTCCTATTTATTTTTGTGCTGAGGGTTAGGTCCCTGGAGTGTGTAGCTCTAAGGGACTTGGATTTTTTTGAGGTGGAGCATGTCCATTAATTCTAGGTTTGACATGGCTTTGTACGTCAGGCATAGATCGCTTCTGAGTAGGTGGTAAGCAACTGAGTAGAGCTGGAGTTTCTTTAGTCGAGCTGCATAGGACATCTGTTTGTAGCCCATGATCCTCTTGGTGAGGTACTTTTGGGGTCTCTCCAGTTGCTGCATGTGTCGGGTAAGGTACATCCCAAAAGGGGCATTGTATTCAATTATGGGCCTAATAAGTGACGAGTAGAGGGGCACAATGACCTCTCTTGATCTAGATGCGAACCCTTTCATGATAAGGTGGGCTATATAGAAGGTCTTTCTAACCACTTTGGCAATGTGATTATCAAAGGAGAGATTACTATCTACGTTGGTCCCCAAATCTCTAATTACTTCTTCCGTACTTAATGGATTACCACCTATGTGGTAATTTGTGGGCACCTTCTTTTTCCCAAAGGGGATGACTATGCACTTTTTAGCATTTAGCTTGAGGCTGTGGTTCTGGCACCAAGCATCCATCTCTGTGAGACCCTTTTGGAGGATGCTTGTGTCAGCTGGAGATTCGATTATGGCCCCCAGTTTGCAGTAATCTGCGAACTTTGTCAGCCATAACCCCCCAGTGTTAGCCTGAACCTCAGAGAAGTATATACCGAAAAAGAGAGGTCCCAGAACTGAGCCCTGTGGGATTCCACTTGTAACTGGTTTGGAATCGGACATGGCACCTGCAATTCTGACCATGTGGGTTCCATCTCTGAGCCAGTTTGCAACCCATCTTGTGATATAGGGATTGATATTTAAGCTGGTAAGCTTATTTATGATGCCCGAGTGGGGTATTGTGTCGAAGGCTTTTGCGAGGTCCAGGTAGGCTGTGTGGACTATCTTGCCCTCATCTATGGCTTTGGTAACTGTTTCAAAGAAATCAACTAGGTTTAAGAGGCAAGATCTGCCCTTAACAAAGCCGAATTGGGTAGGGTCCAGTGTCTGGAGGCTCCCAATGTCTTTGTTTATGAGTTCCATGATAATACGCTCCATAGCTTTACAGATCAGACTAGTCAGGCTTATGGGGCGATAGTTTCCAGGGTCCGTTGTGACACCACCTTTGTGGAGTGGGACCACTGTAGCTGTACGCCATTCTTTGGGTACATATCCTGTAGTAAGGCTAAGTTTGAACAGTGACTTAATGCGAGGGTTCAGTTCTTCTTGGAGCTCGTGTAAGACACAGCCTGGCTGTGTTTTTTGCTTTGGAGAGGGCAACTTTCACCTGTGCATCTGTGATGTCAGGGAGGTTATATTCAGTTGGGATAGGCATTTGCTCCTTTGGAAGGGAAGGGGGGGAGAAGTTTGCTGAATCTGTCTGCCAGGATGTTGGCTATGTCTGTAGGTTCGGTATATTTTGTACCATTATGCAACAATTCAGAGCATATCTGGGAGTTTCCGCCCATGTTTCTGACATAACTAAAGAAGGCCTTGTGATTATCTTTAGTGTCTAGGGCAATTTTTCTTTCGAAACTAGCCTTTGATGATTTTATGAGGGATCGAAGTTTCTTGCTAATACTGATCAGAGATGCCTTCCTTTTTGGGATTTTGCTCTGTCATGTAGTAGCTTCCTCCTTCTGTTGTATAGCTTATTTATGGCCGGGCTCCACCAGACCGGTCTCCTGTTTTTGGAGGAGTGAGTCTTGGTTTTATTTGGGATAGCACGATCCATGCATTCCTGCAGGTGCTCATAGAATGCATTTGTAAAGGATTCTGTGGATTGGGCTGTATTATCCTCTGGCCCAGGGGCTTTGAAGGATTCCACCTCAGTCTTGAGAAGTGCAAAGTTGGCTTTGGAGAAATTCTTTACAGTGATTTCCTTGGCTGGGGGTGGGGACGGGATATGGATGTCTAGGGAAATTTGTTTATGGTCTGATCTTACCAATGAGGGGTTTACCTCTGGTGTGGAACATAGAGTCCCCATGCTGGTGATGACCAGGTCCAATATGTTGTTCCCTCTTGTGGGAGTGGTGACCAGTTCCATTGCGTTAGAGTTTATAAATTCAAGGAACCGTTGGGTGAGGGTGTTTGGGCTTGAGTAGTTTTCCCAGTCAATGTTTGGGTAGTTGAAGTCACCCAATAACATAGTGTTTGGAGAGACCTTCATATTTTCCAGTGTTCTCAGGAATGTCAAGTGGGGTTCCTGTAATAGGGAGGGTGTTCTGTAGCAGGCTACAAACTGAAAGGCAGTTTTGCCCATTGTTAGTTGCACATGGATGGTTTCCCGATGCTTCGTGCAGTGCCACTAACCTGGAGGTGTAGGTATCTTTGATGAATATAGATACTCCCCCTCCTTTTGTGCTTCGGTCCGAGTTTTGGGGCCGAAATGCATGGTATGAGTTATAACCTGGTAGTGCTGGGGTGCTCTCAGGAGCCTTGAACCAGGTTTCTGTTACTGCACAGACATTGATTTTCTCCATACTGAGGAGAGTCTCGAGTGCGTGCATTTTAAGGTTTAGACTTCTGGCATTGAGTAGCATTACACTGGATCCCCTTTGAATGACACCAATACTTTAGCCAATTGTTGAAACTGATCATTTTGTCTTTATACTGTGGCAACATTCTTGGTGAGGGAAAGATGCTACTCAAGGTCAGGGACATACCAGCCTGGGCTACATGAATTAGAAAGAGAAAAAATGGCATCATGCATGTAGAAAAAGATAATAAGTGCAACTGGATTTTATTAACATGCAGTATACTTATATGTGCTCTTTTTAACACGTTCTTATTTAGCCAAATATCACAACTTGCTCATTTCCTGCCATCCCTTACAGCTCCCTGCTCCTCCTGAATGTTACTCTGCATTTATCATTTATTCCACAAGTTCCAATTATTTCTATTCATTTATCCCATCCTTTTTCTGATGATCTCACCCCTAGTTCTTTTATGTACTTTGCAACATCCAGAACTTACTCGATACTGGGAATAGATTTTGGTTTCCATTTTTTAGCAATTGCCTTTTTGGCAGCCAATAACATTAAACTTTGTATGACAGGGTGGGAGGGTGGCATAATGGTTAAGGTGTTTGCCTTACAGGTGCAAGGTGCAGGGTTTGATTCTGGCAAGGGGTAATTGGTTAGGCTTGAAATGGCTCACAAGGGCAGTTAGCCTAGTTCTATCCTATGAACCTAACCTATGAACATTAAAATGTCTAAGATATACAGATCCTATATCCTTGTTCAAAAGAATAATTCCCATAGTTACAAGCACATAGTACTCTATAAAGATTTTTTTTCCAAATTTGCAAACTCGTTACATTCCCAAAATGTGTGCCCAATTACCTTATCTTCCCCATCACACCTCCAGAATTTGTTGTCTACTTGAGGAAAAATCTTTTGGAGTTTGCTTGTAGTATAAAAATACCTGTACAAACACTTCCAAGTTTGTTTGTGTCTTTCGGCTTTTCCCATTTAGGGGTCGCCATAGTGGAACTCTGGTCCGTTAATGATTGGTAGTGGATTTTTAAGTGCCGAGTTACCAGCCCTGACATACAGCCTTCAATGGAGGTACGCCCATTCACGCATGTCTCCACGCAGAAGATGTTCTAGCTGAGAATCGAACTGGACAGCATCTTACTGTGAGGCGACAATGCTACCGCAGCACCACCACTGCAGGTGTTGTACAAACACTTCCCAGTAAAAATCCTAAATCTTCTGCACTTTGTTGTATACTTGTTTTATTGCCCTGCTAATTATATATTTTAACCAGCTTCTGTTCTGCTGCTTTGTTTACAGCAAGACAATATCTTTGCTAGAGGAGGAAGAGCTGAACTAAAGTGTTTTTCTGTACCAGCATTTCAGTATGGAAAAAAATCTTAAGCAAGCAAGAAATCTTGCATCCCTTAAAACTTTGCCCCCATGGCAGCTACACCCTTTACACTACCCTTGCTATGTTACTGTAAATATCTGATGAATAATGATTATAAGGTGTTTATAGTTATGCAATAGCAAAGATGCATGTTGCAACTGTGCTAAAACCTATTAACTTACATCATTGTGGCTTTGTAATGGATAGACATGGGGCAGCCACAATGGTGCAGCGGATAGCATTGTTGCCTCACAGCAAGACGTTCTCTGATTCATTTCTCAGCTGAGGTGCCTTGTGGGCGGAGTCTGCATGTCCTCTCTGTGGTCACGAAGGGGTGCTCCAGTTTTCTCTCACACTCCAACTCCAAAAACACGCATCAGGTGGATTGGACACCCTAAATTGCCCCAAGGATCAAGTGTGTGTATGAGTGAGAAGTATGGATGAACTACCACAGCAGGGCTAGCCACCTGGTGGTGCAATTCTTGGCTCAAGATGATTGTCACTGTTGAAGTGACAGCCTGACCCCAAGTGTAAAACTGAGAAAAGGGGTTGTGGATGGATGGAGACAAGCATTTGATAATATTATTAAAGTTCAAATGATGCATCTGGCTGTTGAATAAATGACGGACACCTTACTCTTAAGTTTTGATACTGAGAAGACATTTGGTGGAATATATTGGGATCATCTCTGGTAAATATTGAGGACAGGAATCTTATATGATTGATCTCTCTCTCCTGCAGCTGATTTATCAGGGCTATCAGGGCTCGAAAGTAGTGATTAAGATAAACTGGAGGTTAGACCGAGAATCTGAGATTGAGAGAGACACTAGGCAAGGCTGCCTTTGTCACCTTTGTTATTTGCTCACTATTTTGAACCACTAGCACAAAAATAAAATGGGGAAATTTAAGAGGGTGGGCTCAAGAGAATATGGAAGAACAGATGACACTCTTTGCTGTTGCCATGATACTATACTTAACACACCCAGACAAAGATATTCTTAATTTATTTAAGTTACTAGACAATTTGCTGGATATAAGTTAAATGAAAAATAAGCCGTTTATGTGAACTATTCCCCTAGACATGACCTGGTCCAGGCCGACCCATTTCTATGGAATCACTATAAAATTAAATATCTAAGAGTCTGGATAGCAGGAAATTCAGAGGGCTATCCCAAAGAAAGCTAGAGAATAGTGAAAATATTCTAAATCTGGAAAAGAAATGAAAGATGATAGGCCTGGAAACATTTACGCGCACACACACACACGCACACACACACACACACATGCACACGCACGTGCACGCACACATGCACGCACACACATGCACGCACACACACACACACACACACACACACACACACACACACACACACACACACACACACACACACACACACACACACACACACACACACACACACACACACACACACACACACGCACACACACGCACGCACACACACACATGCACACACACGCTCACACGCACACACGCACACACACACACGCACACACACATGCGCACACACATGCACGCACACACATGCGCACACACACACACACACACACACACACACACACACACACACACACACACACACACACACACACACACACACACGCTCACATGCACACGCACACACACAAAGGGATTCACACAGCTAAAATGTTAATCATACCTTCTATATTATAAGTGGCACATGCCTTTATCTCTAATCCAGAAAACATTTTTGGAATAGAGCTCTAAAAATGGTTGTGTAATGTATTTAAGGAGAGAGGTCTAGAAGAGTAAGCTGGAGTAAAGTGTTCTGCCAGTAGAAGAGGGCAGCCTGGCACTGACATACCTTCAGTGGTGTTTTCAGGCTGACATTACATTCAGAACATCAATTAGACTTCCAAATGGAAGAAGACATTTGCTCAGGAAGGCAACAATACCTGGGTCCAAAGGCTGAATTTATGATCACAAGCTTTAAACAAAAGACAAAGTGGAAAGTGTTTAGGTTACAGTTACATTAATACAAAGAAATATCAGTTTAGGATTTTTGAAATATAATCAGTTTGGGTTAAGCCAAAATGGGCTACTGTTTGATACTAAATTCCTTGAAAGATGCCTAGTTGAGGAGAAGCAGATTTTGTACTGGGAGCAATGCAGAAAAGGACAGAGAAAGTTGGAATGGCCTGAATTACAGAAGAAATATATATTTTGCATGAGAAGGACATAATTAAGATATAAATGCCTCCCTATGATACTGGGGACAGATTTGATAACAGAGTATTGAGTAGGGGGCTGCAAAGACCAGAATTGTTAAGAAAAGTAATATAAATGCATAATAATGATTAATAAAAAGACTATGGCCAAGATTCAATAACCCCTACACTAAGTGTACACTAAGTGTACACTGTTCTGACTGAACAGACAACACAGACACAACACCTTCTTCCTCCTAATTTTAATTTTCCTACTGATATTCTTGCAATTTCAAATATTGACAGGGATTCACAAAGGTTGCCACAAAGTGTAGACTACATGTGCACTTAGTGGGATCTTTCTGAGTGACTTGAAAGCACAAAACAATGTGGACAGAATTTTATTGAATACATATTGTGTACGCTTAGTGTCGGCTTTACTGAATCTGGCCCTGTATCTAAAGCACTGGTTGCAGTTAAGAGAAAATAAACAAATAAATAAACAAATAGTGGCAGAACAAATTCAGAATTGGCACAAAATAACTGACAAAATATTTCTGAAGAGCAATGGTTAGAAATTTGTAAATTACCAACAATGGCAACTAAACTGAGGAAGAACAGAATGTTTAGCTGTAATAATCTGCATAAATATTTTTATACCCCAGATACACTGAAATCAATGTATCCAGGGATATCTCCAACTTAGTGGAGATGTGATGAGAGGCATACAGGAGACTAAAAACATGCCCTCTGGAGTTGCCCTAAACTAGACATTTTGTACCAGCATCTACAGAATTTTTTCAGGAAAGTATTGGGTTATTACTGGCAACTTCAGGAAATGCATTTTTATTTAACTTGGCTCAGCAACCTGGATGAACCACAGCATGTAAAGTATCTTATAAACTTAATAGTATCAGCAGTAAAAAAGGTAATTACAAAAAGAAATGGAGATATCAACAAGACCTATTTAAAAGGGGTCTGTTTGATATTATGGCTGCCTTGAAAGATTTGGAATTGGGGACTGATAGTCAACATAAGGCAACTTGCATAAAAGCAGTGGAGACTATGGGAACAGTTTATGGACATGTAAAACTGAATAAACTTTGGATTGTTCCTCCAGAATTATAAGAGAACCGGGCACCGTATAAAAGCAGATTCAGATTATCTCAGCTAAGCTGAGGATGGCCATTGATATTCAAAGGGACCTACTAATTAGTGTTAACTTACTTTCTTTTCTTTAATGCTTACCCAGTCATGTTTATTGAAAACTTTTTCTTGTGTTATAGGTTCATAGGTTCATACTAAGCTAATGCCACCAGGGTTTTTACAAGTCTAGCTGTGTAACCCAACCCAGTTTTGTCCCAGAGTTCCTTGGACATCTGTATGGTGGGGTAGGTTAGTAAAGAGGTAGTTAAGAGTTATGTGGGGCGTATGTTAGTTGAAGATTAATTTACTTCCTGTCAACTTCTGTCCATCAAAGATATGGGGGCCAGGCTGAGACTGAATTTGCAATTTCCCATCCAATTTTCAAGGGGGAGCTTATTCCATAGGATGTGAATCCTTTGAGACATAGTTCAGTTCCTCCAGCAGGTTTTATTTATATTGCAGATCAGGTCCTTGGATCTAGTGTTTCTGGTGCTGTTTGTTTTGTGGGTGTGCAACAGATCTGTCAGAGCTGGATCCAAGGATGTCTTATATGCTAGGCATACATATTCTGTCAGTAACCTGTAGGCGACTCAGTACAGAGAGAGACGACCTTAAGCCAGTCTGTGTAGGACAGGGTATTCATACCCTGGTTCTTCTCTAATCGGAAGGTAAATTGTTTGTAAACCATGACAATGGACTGAAGATATATATAAAGAAGAGGTGTGTTTGTATCAGTTAAACATTAGAAAAGATGAAGGGTAAGTTCTGTTTTGCCTTTTTCTACAATGTTTTGGCAGATGTTATGAACATTTGCTTGGTTATCAAGCTTTGAGTGCAATTCTGTTAACTCTGCAAAACTTAACCATTGTCATTGTCTAAATAATTCCTATTACTTCTTTTCCATGTCTTACTCTCTTGTTTTATTTCTACAATATTTTAAACTCCATTTTCATGTTATTCGTGTCGCCAGCTAACCCTTCTGAAATAATTTTATGTTCCTTAATAACTCCTGAATCATATCCACTACCAGTCTCTTCAGTGTCTGTCTAAACATTAGTAACATAAATTGGAGTTTATACATTAGAGTTCTGCTATCAGCTGAATACATTCAGCAGCCATTTCTAACCGAATCAATGAAATTTAAAGGGAATGCTGTCTTACATTCCTCAAATTTATTCACTAATGTCTTCTTCCTGATCATCTCAAACTCCATCATTAGTATCTGGTTCAAGTCCATGGACAGTCAGTGTCTGTTTTTTTTTCCTTTGGCTTAAGCATTTTTCTTTTGAACAATGGAAAAAAGTTTCAATTTGATATTGTTAGAGAAATGAGAAACAGATGTTTGGGTCACTTGTTGTTGGCTATTATTTTATTTCCCCCTTGGCCTGTCCTAAATCCAAAAATACCTTTGATCTGCCATGAAAAATATTCAGAGGGTAGCTGAATATAGCAATTTGAATTTCACTCGTGCCTCTTGGCATCCCCTAATTACTAAGATAAAGTTGCGTCCCGTCTTCCTGGTGTACAGTAAATAATCATTTTCAACAAACACTCTGGTGTTTCTAGTTTTTAATATGTTTCCCTTCTGCCACAGTTTTGTCAGGAACAGTTCTTTCTTCAGGAATGAATGCATCTTTATTAATATAGGCATTGCCGATTTTGTCACGGTCAGATGGCGAGCCTATGCATGATGTGCTCTCTCTCTTTATAGAATCATAGAAAATTCATGACAGTTAAATCTTGGGACCATTCATAGTACACCAGTCTAGACAGGGATGAATTTCTGAACATCCATCTAGTCATCCTGCTCCCATTTGATGGAGCATAATATATCACATTGCTTAATATGTGGGGGGAGGGCTGTTTTCCATAGGTGGAATAAGCATTGCACAATAAACTCCCCATCAAGATGTGTTCATCATGTGGTGAAGATCTTAGTCCATCAGTTGACAAATCTTGCTGTGGGACACCGGTCTAGTAGCTTATTTGTACTTTCATAAAATTAACACAATCTGTTCCTTCCAGTTTCTCTGGGCAGAAAATCTCAGAATTTCTCTACATGCTCTGCCTTCTAATTCTACTATTTTTTGAAACAGCTCTTCTCCAGTAGTGTCATGTTCAGCCATTCGTCCCTTCTTTCAGCCTCTGATTTTGGTATCTTTATCAAGTTATCTTAATGTCTACACACAGTCTACTTAAAGCTTGGTCTGTTTTCATGCCTTTTGTCATTTGATTTTATATATTCCACAGGTGTCGCACTTATTTTATACACCTCAGAGTGCATTAGATTTATTGTAAGCTATCTCCCATGCTAAAGGTAACACTTGGACTGCTTTTGGCTGAAGAGCTGCAAGACGATTCCCTGCCAGAACTTTTATTTCTCATTTTATTTATTTAACATTTGTTAATCGAGAAGGTCCAACTTGGAACGCAGCCAATTTTCAGCTGAGGCCCAGGAAGAAACTCTCCAGAAGCATGTCTTTCTAACATGGGAGGAAACCCACACGAATGACATGCAGACTCCACACAGAAGGCACCCCAGCCAAGAATCAAACTGGAAAACCTTTTTCTGGAAGGCGGCAACACTACTGTTGCACCACTGCACCATCCATGATTTCCTGATTGATTTTCACTTCCTTTTTCCATATTCTTCTTCACTAGCATTCAGGCAGTATACTTACTAGCCAGTAACTTAAATTTACTCAAACCAATAACTTTTACTGGCTTTTTTTAACAGTTCCTCAGTTTTCACACTGGGAGAGGTCTAATCAATTTGCTGCTCAGTGTACAGTCAGCCATCTTGAAAGTCCCATATTAAACATTCTGGAAGAACTTGCCCACAGATCTTATAGAGTTCTAAATGGTACACTTTAAATTTCATAACTTCAAGTAATCATGGTGCTCTCAGGTGATCAAGCATATAATGACCAAAAATCATCTGCTTAGCTGCCTTTATAGGTACGTGGAGAACTTACTTGCCCTCATTTTCTTCGAAATAGAGATACTGCTCTTGTGGAATTATTTTGTTAGATAAATCACCTAATAAGTTATCTTCTTTTTCTTGGACCCACATACCTGCTGGATTGAATATGGGTGAAGAAATGTGTACAGCTGTGTAGGATATAACCTCTTCTTCAGGCAAATACCATAATTCACCATGAAGTTCTGCATCTCTAGTCATCTGAATGTTTGTGACACCTTAATTTTACAAAAATGCCATCTATCAGGAAATTGTAATCCTTTCTTGACTAGGTCATGCAAAATACTTGCACGCTGGAGATGCTTGCCTTTGCTATCTGTAACCACATAACTGTCACTAGAAGTATTTGCTGGGTAGTTGCTTACTTCTATCCTAACTTCTAACACATTTAGCAGCTTCTGATATTGCCCTTTGTGCGGATATATCTGCTGGCAAATTTAAACCTGTGCAGTTGTTCATCATGATGGGCATAATAGCATATCCAAAAACAAGCTTTCTGCTATGCTAGCATATGGTGCTGTCAGTATAAGCAAAACAGAGAGTTGGATCATAGCAAGCTTAGAAAATAGATACATGGGTATTTTTTTATCAAAAAAGAAGTCATAACTTTTCACCTCAAAGTTTCTATCCTCAGTGCCCACCAGCCATTTTGCTAGCTTTGAGAATTGATCCTACTCACTTAAGCTTTAAAATTTTACGTAATAGTCTCTGCCCATCTCTTGGATGAAGGCTACTATCAAAACCTCTCCCTACTCTTTCAGGAATTAGAAAAATAATGCTTTGGACCTACATTTGCTACCATTTGGAATCTCAGCCAGGGAAAAGTCTTTGGTAAAATAACCACTTCTAACTGAAAGCAGCTACCCACAGAGCAGGGCAACATTTTGGAAAAGAAGCTTCTGGAGCACATGTGCTCCTATTTCCTGGCCAAAGGCTAGTTCTTTTCCTGTCTCTTAACCAGGATGCTCCATCATGAGCAGACTGTGGAGTACGCTTATTTAACAAATGTAATTTTAATTCCCAACCAGCATGCTCCATCTTGCTTTCATATAGCCCAAATTAGTTTGTTACATGAAGAATTGCCTTGCACTACCACCTCTTTCTTTTTCCAGTCACTAGCACCTTGTTTATCTATTGCTCAACTTCACTAGAAATGCTAATGTTCCTGTTCCCATTCGCACCATTTTCTCTAAGTAATCCACAGTCATTTTTTATTTTATCCCAGAGGATATGATTTTTTTTTCCTGAGATCTACCTTCAGTTGGTTTTCTCTTGGGTCTGGAGATATGCACATATCGCCTTCTACTCCTCCACTCTGTCAGGTCATTTCAGAAACTGTATTATATGTTGCCATGCACACAGATGCACAGATCTAACATTCTGCAGACACATTAAACAATCGTAATACAACTATTTTCATTTCCCCACAGGGCATCAGTTCCCAGGATAGTATGAGAAAAATGTGGTTTATAGCTCCAGTTTTATCAGGAGCTGGTTTGCATTCTGTGACTGCTAGTGAATTGTATAAATCCTGGATTATCCGAACATTGTTGCAAATCCTCTTCTGATTTAGGCAAGACATCTGACCAGAAATAAAAACTGATAATCCCTAACCATCACTACAATGTCAATTGCAGGAACTAAAGTGAGCAGAAATATGGGCAGGGCTAAGTGTAACTGTGATGTCCTCAGAGAAGACGGGGACTCTTTCCCATGGTCAGTCCTCTGTGTGTCCCATTACAAAAGGTCTCCCATCCCCCAGGAACAGTGAAATAAAAAAAAATAATACTTTGCAATAACAAGGGGACCTTACTCCATCATTCATCTATTTGAACTAACAATCCTGCAGCTAATCATAGCTAATCTTCTTCCTCCATGCCAAGGCATGCATGGCAGAGGGATCTGCTTCTTGTGCATGCCCACACCCATGAGAACTTGCTCTGACAGGACTTGCACTGGCTGTCCCATAATCCTGCCTAGATGTTGGTGTGCTACCTGAACATTTAGTTATTTATTTAGCATTTGTTGATCAGAGAAAGTCTAGACAGAGGCCCAAGGAGAAAAGTTCCACTGCATATCACAAACATCATACAAAATAGTAATAAAAAAGAGGTATAAAATAAGTAAAATATTACATTTTAAAATGACAGGCACTAACAGACATTGTCAAATATGTATACAGTGTGCTTATATAGTGTTGGTAGTCCATAAATATGGACTGATGTATAATAGACGAGGTGTCAGCATGACCATGACCACAGGTACAGTCTCTTTTTGTGTAAGAACATCTACAATGATGTAGCAGTGAAGGTGCTAACACTACTGGAGTAGGACCTGACCCATGCAAGACCAGGCTGGCTAACATCTGGGAATGTACTAGATTACTGGTCTCGAGGACAGCCCCTTGCCCCCTGACAGACAGTCCAAAACAGACACTGTATGGTCCAATGTGTTATTCATCTAGATCAGTGAGTCACACACATCATTCATGCATTCCCTTAAGTCAGCATGCACTACTCGAATGACCCTCACAACCTCTGCTGAGGCCCTGTTGGAACTCACTTGAAACTGTACAATGGGTCTGCAAATACATTGGGTGGTATTTACTGACACACCAACTTCAAGGGAAGGATGAGAACTGCTACTAACCCCCATCACCCTGTGTGAATACTTTTGCCCGCAGTGGCTAGGGATAGATACTGACATGTCTGTACCCGGGGCCGCCACATTTCTCTGATCTACAGTGTCCCCATCAACCTGTCCACTCTCAGATGTTAGTGTGTCATGGGTATGCACAGGCAGGGAGACTGTGCCCATAGTCTGAGGAGGGGTTGTGTGAGTCACACTTTTTGTATCCAAATACACTCAACAGCCCCTAACTGTACCTACACATATCCACCATCATCATCAAAGGCTAAGGACTTTCCAAAATCAGATGGGGGTAATTCCACAATGCTTGTGCCAGGCAATGATTCACCTGTAAATGCACCAAAACATAACATATCCAGTGCAAGTATGCCCAAGTACCACTGCTACTCATGCAAGTGGTATCATTACAACTATTAATAATGATAACTAAATGTGGCAGTGCCCATACCTTGTGCTGGTTGTGGTTGCACCACAGTCCCAGATGTACCTATACACGGTAAGTCAGATAGGTATTATGAATGGTTATGTGACTAACATTTACAAATGGGGGACATAGTAAAGGTAGGGCTACATGCCTAGGACATCACACATAGAAATTCTTTGTGGCCTATTCATCTCTGCCCTGTCAGCCAGCACCACTCCCATGTCAAGGTCTCCACCTCCAAGAGGGACAGTTTGGATCATGTCTCTTGCTGTCCTTTAGACCATTTCATGCTTACAGCCCTGGCCACCCATAGCGCTGACATTGTTTACAGCCCATCAGATACCTTGCACTCCAGCTATAAACACAATACTTTACCTTCAATACTTATGATATTTTACCTCATGAAAAATGGTTATAAGATAAACTACATAAAGGATAAATCACTACATTGAAAACTTCCCAGTGTTGTTCATACATTTGTTTTATTAATACAGTTTCCATTGTTTATTTATGTATTACTGGGTAGCCAGGTAAGTGGACTGGTCATTTGATCCATTTGAGCAACAACCCACTCCACAAATAAACGGATAATAAGCATGACATGTATAGAGACAATTTAAAACAGACACTCAACAGCATGTTTTGAGAGGAAGAAGGAAGCCAGAGTACCCAGAGATGACCTACAAAGACACCAGAAGAGCATGCAAATCCCCACAGAATCAATGTTTTCAAATTGGAAGTGGGCCTGGACCCTGAAGTTATGAGGCAGAGATGTTACAAATGAGTCATTATGCAGTCAGTTCTCTTCCAGATTACTTTTTGTTGCAACTGCCTCCCTTCACAGCTCTTTATTATAATCATTCTGTACCATGCAAGTACTGTGATTGGGTAGGGTGTCAAGGACCCATCACATAAATGAATGAAAGGTGTAACATACCCATTTCAGTACATCTGGAAATCAGCACAAAAATCACAATGTTCTGTTATACCACATTTACAGAACATGTATTAATTTTCTTCTTGATGCTAAAACTTAGTTAACATAAATAAAATAGTGCATGGGGCATTACATTCCTTCTTGGGGAGGGGGAGGCTTTATCTCCAGAGAAGTGTATTGTGAAGTTTCACTACTTGTTTTTTGAGGTATTAGCTTCATCTAATCTGTCTTAGAAAATCTGGCTTTGATTTACCGTATTAAATCCAGACATTAAATTATGTCTTAAAGAAGGCCCAGCTCGCTGTGCTGAATGCACTTGTAATTCATTTAGAAGTCTCTAGACTTCTGCTTTTCAGTTCTGAAAGCAGTTTCCACAGATTTTACCGAGGAATGCATTGCAGCAATGACCAGATGCAAGCTTAGCAGCACCACTAACTTGTATTTTTCCAAGAAAATGGAAAATCAGAGTCCCTGATTATAGGCCACAGGACCATGGAACTATACTCTGACACAGACCTTCTTTTCTTCTATCCATTGATAAAAATGGTCTTACCTAAAACTGCTCCCAATATTTGGAAGTTGTTCTTTTAGTCATTTAGAAATTATATGAGCTATTTATGTTTTAGTAAACAAAGCTCATTTACACAAAAGCCTCATATGAAGGTTATTACTTTGTACATTTTTAATTACAATGTCAACAGAAAAATCCTTTTGGGTTTACTAGTCACCTTATTTGCCTGTTAAAAAGACAATGAAACCTTAGACATTTTCTGTGATGACAATGTCCACAACAACTCCATGCAGAAAGGTTATCCCCCTTGCACTCTATTTTTCTCAGGTTTTCATTGCAGTGGAGTCTTAATGTAGTTTATGCATCAGGTTCTGTATATTTTCGTAATTCTTTTTGGATCTGGGTATTGCACATATTTTCTGTGTTTGCCTCTGCACTGCATTGTGGCTCAAAATATAAGACCACATAAGTGACTGCACCTCTTTTCAGATATCATCTAGCAGTACATTACTGTTATTTGTTGTTTTAATATGTTGAGTTTTTGTTTTGGGCTGTGTAGGGACCGCTATAATGGTTAAGATGTTTACCTTATAGACATCTGGTACAGGGCTTGATTCTCACCTTTGGAAGGGAACATAGCTAGGCTTAAAATTACCCACAAGGAAAGCTCGCCTAGTACTTACATCTGAACCTGTGTGTTAAAAAACTTCTAAAATGTTGTTAAATAATTCAGTGGATAATAAATGTAATGTGATTATACCTCTTAATTGTTTCTTTGTCTTCACTGCCACGAGTGTTAGCATTTTATGGACACAAATCTTTACTGTTATAACAATCCGTATCCATTTCACTTTGGCAATCCGCTTTAACAAATTCTCATTCCTTCTTTTGTTTAGACAGCTTGATGTAAAAATGCATATGATAAAAATGAGACATCATCGCATTTATGAGATTGTTTTCATTGTAATAAAATAATTTCCATTCATTTGGCACTTATCCATATTTGACTCAGCACTTAAAATGTGCTAATATCTTTAGCCCATCCTTCCAATATGAAACATCTCATAGCCATGTGTTATGACTTTCACAATACCGTGGTCAGGCTACTGCATCTTACTCAGGTGATTATACAAGTTATGTAGCCTAGGGTGGTCCTGTGACCAGCAGTGTATTACCTGACGTTGCAAGCTCTACGACTCAGCACTGCAGCTAACTTAGTCTGCACCCATGCCTGCATGCATCTATAATTTATAGCAGCCATTAGAGAGAAACATTAGGTATGTGACTTGTTTTTGATTACCTAGCTCACTGCCATTGTACTAATACAGAATATATTTGGAGATAAATTCTGTGTTTTCCCAATACACTTACTTACAAATGTTCATATTTATCAGACATTATATATTAATTATATTATTTTTAAATAAAGAGAATGTCAATGTCTAAGTACAAATGAAACTGAGGCTTAAAAAGAGAATAGTCTGGAGCATTAAACATAATGCCCACTTTTCACACCTACTAACAAAAACAGCAGTATAAGACATCATGAAATAGTCTTACGAGTTCCTCTGTCAGGGCACACTGAATAGTTTATTTTCTGGTGCTTAACCTTTCACCACTCTAAAAAAGACAAGTCTGTGTCACAGACCTAAGAGCACTGAATAATATGCTTATCAGGAATTGCCAGGAATTGCTTTGTGCATCGTACTCCTTATATAGACCCAATAATAAGTTACTGCCTTGTTATAGACTATGACTCAACAGTCTCACACTGTGAAGCCTAAAAGAAAAATATGACTTATAAAGGTCATAAAGGTCCACGGGAAAGTTTAAGACCTGCAATGTGAAGTGGAAAGTTTCCTACCTACTTAAAAAAACTACTGATTTTTTATGTTCCCACAGTTTGAAAAATAAAAGCTCTAACGCTCATTGATCTAAGAGCATCGAGCAGTTGTAATGTAGTTTTATATAGTGCATGGTCTTTTCACTTTACAAATGACTCTCTGTTCTTCAATGTGCACTCTGCGTTTTGTGAGATAAAGCTTTACATT
>NC_056728.1:124940945-124970945 GCF_019279795.1 Protopterus annectens
TAGGGGGGTATGGGGGCA
This sequence comes from Protopterus annectens, assembly GCF_019279795.1. Taxonomy (NCBI): domain Eukaryota; kingdom Metazoa; phylum Chordata; order Ceratodontiformes; family Protopteridae; genus Protopterus; species Protopterus annectens. Next base: position 124,940,964 of record NC_056728.1, read on the forward strand.
TAGCCCCACACCTAGCTTGGTTTTACATCGTCCGGTTTCTGTTAATAAAGTACATAAGTATTTTTAAGTTCTGGAAAGAGTTAATCATTGGTGTTGTAAGTGTACATGTCTATGGTTTACAAGTTAGTGTTTTGAAATTTAGCATTGTAAGGTTTCAATATTATGAGTTTCGATCAAGTGAGTTTTCATTATTTCGAAAATTATGTATTTTGGTCTCTGTCAAATGAAAGTCAGTCAAATGAAATTTCAGTCATGTGAAGTATATATATATAAACGAAAAACCGTTCTAAAACTGTAAAGCAAAGTAGAATAATGCCAATAAACAATTAAAACTTTGTAACTAATAAAATTACGAATGGAGAAAAAACACAGCTGAGGCCGAACTGTTGTCTAGCGCTTTCATTCCTTTATTGTTGCTAGGAACTTCATCAGAACTGAAAAAAGTACATAGCCATGCTCTATAAATATGCTGTATACAGGAATGTGTATTTATACTTCAGTTTGTTAACCAGGTAAGTGGATTAATCTGTTGACTCTGTTCAGTCATGACCTGGATACATTAACAGATATATTACAAGTTAAAGGTTGTTAAACACTATAAGCAGAGGTTGAACAAGCATAACAATACATTGAAAAATAGAATAAATGTGCATCATAAAGCCAGAGGAATCAGTAGAAAGTCCATCTGTATGCATGTACATCTCTCTCTCTCTCTCTCTCTCTCTTTATTTATATATATATATGTTTATATAAAATGATCTTCATCAATCCCCTTTTTCCCACTTTTTTCTTGTGGTCGGGACATTGTGTCAACTGTCACCATCTCTCTTGATTCATTGCCATGCTCCTTCCTTCTTGGACACTAATGCCTGACTGTCACCAGTCTTCTCTCATACAATCCATCTCTTTGTTGGATGCCACATTTCCTCTTGCCTTCTTCCTGTCTGTCCCAAATCTTCTTCACCAGACTGCTTTCTACTTTTCTGCATCATACCATCATAATCTGTTCTCTTTGACCTTCTCTGCAATTGAAGCTATTTTGGCTTCTTCTGTGATGTACTCATTTCTTCATGTGTCCCACCACAGTGTGCATCCTACCACCTATCTCAGGCACTTTATCTCCATCACCACCAGCTTCCTCAACTGCTCTGTCTTAACTGCCCAGGTTTCTCTGTGATTCAGTACTGGTTGCACCACTGTTTTGTATACCTTTCATTTCAGCTTTTTTGCATTCTTATGTCATGCACTATACCTGACAGCCTGTGCCAGTTTGCTGCAGCCCCTCTGATTTTAGCTTTGACCTCTTCATTCAGACTTCCATTCTCCTTAAGCACCCCTATCTGATACTTGAAGCTCTTAACCTGTTCTGCTATTGTCTCTTCTTTCTCAGTTTTCAGCTTATTCTGATTTCCCCCATCTGCTGCCATTACAACTTATCTGTACTTAGGTTCATCCCATGTGCCTTCAGGTTTGCATTCCATTTTCCTATCCTTTGCTGAAGTTCTAGCTCAGAGTTGGCCTGTAATGCCACATTGTCTGCATATAAAAACTTTGTTTTTCTGTCCCCTGTGACCTGTTTGCTAATGCAATTCCATCACCAGTATGAACAGCAGTGGGCTCAGAGCTGAACCCTGATCCACACCCACTCCCACTGGAAACCCTTCTGTGAGACCAAACACTGTTCAAATTTAAGACATTGTGTCCTTGTACATAGACTCTTCTAATTCTACCATTGTTTCTGGATCTTTGATCCACCACAGGACTGCCCAATTCAACTTTCTTGGGACCTTGTTATATGCTTTCTCCGTGTCTAGGAATGCCCAGATGCACTCTTTCCTCATATCTAGCTTCTTCTCAACTGTCTGTCTCAGTGCAAACATTGAGTCAGTGGCGCTGTGTCCTGATCTGAATCTGAATTATTCATCTTCCATCTTATTTTCTACTAGTTTGCATATTCATTGATCAATCACCCTCTCCAGAACGTTCATGCAGTGTGACAGGAGTTTAATACCTCTGTACTGCTCACAGTTGTGGATGTCCCTTTTGTTCTTGTACACTGTCACTAATATGTTTATTTTCTAGTCATCTAGGATATGCCTTTCTTTTCATACTGCTATGAGCACCCTCAGAACACATTTCTCCCTTTTGTCACCCAACATCTTGAGCTTATCTGGTGTGACCTCATCTGAGCTTACTGCTTTCACTAACCTCATTGTCTTACTTGTTATTAGGGTGGGCTCCACCTCTTCTTTCAACTTAGGCTGTGTCAGGCAGTAAAGCTACTGTGAAGTTTTCTTCATTCAGAAGCTACTGAAAGTTCTCTTTCCATTTGGTTTCCTGTGGGCTGGTGAGCAGGTTGTTACTTGCATCTCCTACAAAGGGTGTCTGCCTATCTTCTTTATCTTTCTGTCTTTGCCTTGCAACCTATTATAGTTTATTTGTGCCATCTACTGAGTCCCTTTATAGATGACAGTAGAGTTATTTATTTATTTATTTATTATTTATTTATTTGCAGTTGGTTTACCAGGATAGTCCATTGGGCCATGATGAACCCATTTTCAATAGAGTCCTGGGGAGAAAAGCTCCAAAACAGTCTAAGTGCAGTAGATTGTTATTGATAATTATACAATTGTAATAGGTTCAACAAATAATTTCAAATAGTTAACAAACATTCGAAATAATACAGAGTTGTAATGGATCTAACAGATGAAACAGCCTAACAAAGGAATGTTGCAAGGCAATGCAGGAAGAAATTACATATTAGAAAGCATAAATTTAAGAAGTAAAGTCTGATACATTCTTTGCATATATCATAGGAATAATGAGCATATGTTATGGAAAAATAGAGGGGATAAATTGCTGGAGTAAACAGGGGAATGAAGGAAGGTGAAGAAAGAAGAAATTCTAGTGTTAGTTATGAGGGGTGGGAGCAAGAGCAGTGCCTCTGATGCCTTGTCCTTTGCTATTCCTTCCTTGCTTGGTCTGTATTTTCTGTCTCCCACTTTTCAGCACACTTTCTTTCTTTTCATGACTTCCTGTATTTCTACATTCCACCTCTAGTTTTCCTTATGTGCCTTATTTCCATACCTGGCTTGGATGCATATATGTTCTATAGTCCTCATACATGCTGTTTTTAGACATTGCCATTCTTCTTAAATTCCACCCATTTCCTCTTCTTTTCAGAAGTGCTAGAGCCCTGAGTGTTTCCTTGATCTCTTATGCTTTCACTACAATCAACTTCCACAGTAGTTTAGTCTCTGGTAATCACTGTCTCTGATCACTGCTTGCTTGCAGCTGAATGTGGCAACCAGTGGTTTATTGTGTGTGCCGACTGTTTCTGAAATAGTGAGAATTTTCACATAAATAAGTGGATCTCATAAATTTATACTTCGCAGTGATGTGCATATTGACTTTGGTTTCTGTGTCTACATGAGGTTATGGCTGGTCATTTATTGAGGAAATATACAGACGGCACATATTTGCATTCTTGCCTTATTCTTGAAAATACTTTTTTTTATGTTGGAAGACTTGCTTATATGGTTTTGTTTTCAAATATACATTTTCAGTGAATGTTTCATAATAATTGGAATAGATCACATGGAAACAGTGACTTGGGGAATATAGTGTCTCTGTTTTGTGTAATTTCCTATAAACCTGGAATTCTTAGGAGAACTACTTTGCTCAGTTCTTTACGTTTTGGTGATTATCTATTTACTGTTGCCATCTTCCTTGATTTTCATTAGTGAGTGTCAGTAAGTAGAATATATTCTTTCATTCAAGGGAAGCTTTTGGTAGAAAGAATGAAAGTGCCTTATTGTCTGCAGATATGTGCAACTGGTAATCTGTTTAATTTTGCCTAGACTGATCTGCAGCCAGTGTGTGTGTGGCAATGTACACAACGGTATATACCCATCAGCTGTCCCTGGATTTGGCTGAAAATGTTGGTTTGTCCCTCCTATAATAGGTGTTTTTTGTGTGTGTGTGTGTGTGTGTGTGTGTGTGTGTGTGTGTGTGTGTGTGTGTGTGTGTGTGTGTGTGTGTGTGTGTGTGTGTGTGTTCTCTTACTTTCAGTACTGTTTAAGTGTGCATGACTCATACCTCTCAAATGCACAGATTTTTGCCTCATATTTTTGTCCATTTTTCATAAAATTGTGGTTTTCTGGCAAATTAGTGTTCAATCATCAAAGACCGAAGTTAGAAAATAATGACAGACATTTGAGTTTCAGACTTTACACAAAACCTATTATTCTATCAACTTTCTAAGTTTGTAAGAAAAATATTTAAAAAAATGTCCCTACTTTTGGGCCTTTGCCACACTTTTATTTATGGCTTTGTCCAGATTTCTTGTTCTCAGAGGTTGAGAGGTATGGTATGTGTATGATTACAGTTTGCATTTGTCATGCATACATGACACCAAGGGCAGGGGGGGGGGGGTTACCACCATGCACAGTTATATCTGCATACTACCTGGAAAGTAATATCTTACTTAATATGTATAGGTGCTGAGGATCCATGTATATGACAAGGCAGCATTATCTGTAACTGTTCTTTTTGTTATTTAAGTGAGGGAATGCAACCTTGTGTAGGATAGTCCCCATTTAAATTTAAGGTGGAATGGCATACCACATATGAATGTCAATACTCACAGGGGACCCCCAACTAAACCTGTGATATCTAGGGCAGTTTGGGACCCTTAAATGCATAAGATCACTAAGGAGAGCTTTATATCATGAAATGAACACATTGCACAAGACCAGATGTTAAATAAAAACAATGATAACAACACAGGAGGCTCAGATGCAAAGGTTTACTAGTGTACACCAGGAGGCAAAAAATCATACAAGTACAGAGTTTTGTCTGACATGATACAGGAAGTACACAATTCTTATAGTTTCTATTTTCTAGTTTGTGCCCACCTTTCTGACGTGGTTAGTCACAGGGCATCTATATCACTTTACTAACAGTATTCTATTCATAAAGATTGCTGGTGTTATATTTTTTAAAAAAGCTTTCCCTTGGGAATAATACAGCCTTGCAAAGCACCTGGTCAGTTATAATGTCTTTCTGTAAATGTTACTCCTTCAAGGTTTCAGGCCTGCTCGAATACAATAGTTGGTTCAGTCTTGTAATACACTTCTTTGTTCTTCTTGAAACATTCTTCCAACAGCTGTGTCTTATCTTGGTAACATTCGCAAGGCCAATTGTCCCAGAGGAAGGAGAAGAAGATTCTCAATGCCTTATACATTTAATTTCCTGACCCAGCAGATAATCATTAGTGAAAAACATAAGCTTGCTGAGCTGGCTACTGCCAGAGTCAGAGTTCAAATACACTGCAGTTCCAAAGCTTCAAGCAATTACATGTAAAATCATTCTTATTGCCATATTATTAATAGAATAAAATGCATTGTATACTATTTGCTTTTAAACTAGCACTTTATATATGTTCAAATACATATTTTTCTAACATTTTCCTCCATTTTAATACTTTTATTCTATTCTGAAATATAAACAATGTCATTTCATCCCCTAGCCTTCTCCTTTAAGGACTTTCAACCAGGCAAGTCATTTAGTTTATACTTCGGAAAGAATTTCATCTGAAATTAACTTTTCTAACTCAATGTCTTGGTACAAAGTTTCAGTTACAGATATATCAATAAAATGTTTGATCAATCTTTTCATGCAGGGAATTCCACAACAGACACATGCTCCTAATAGGAGTAGACCAACACAAATAGCAATCAAGATGTTCATTAGGATAGAACCCCACCCACCAAACAGACTCTGGAAAAAGTTCGTCAGTGGGTTTGGGCCTGGTTCAGTCATGGCCGATACCTGCTGTATTACCTCTAGGTGGTCATTAATTTCATGTCAATTGTCTGGTATAAATGCACAGCATTCTTCTTTGATAAGCGAGCACGTACCACCTCTCGCCGCTAGGGTGAAGTCAAGAGCCATTCGATTTTGTAGCACAACAGTTCTCATTGCATTCAGTTCATCAGTCACTAGTTCGAGAGCAGAAAAAGTTGCATTACTCATTACTTCGAGAAGTTTCGACAGCTTTCTCAACTCCCAGATTGATTTGACTGCTCCATATGCTGGAAGTATTCCAGCCCAGGATATTACACTGTCACTCAAGTCCATATGAGTCAATTTTTCTTTGTTTTTTACGGAATGATGGTCTTTCCAACCAGCTTCGATTTGTCCCACTGGATTTACAGGTTTTCCGATTGGACCTTCAGGTTTCTGGGCTACATCTCTCACATTTCGTATCTTACCTAGAGGTAATTCTGCAGTATGTCTTATGGCCGGAACCAGATAACCCAAAAAACAACTGCGGACCAATTCTCAGGTAGCCATTTGTATGCCTTTTTCCCACAAACAAAATAACAGTTTTCTACTTTAGTACTGATGCGGGTTAATTCTGAATGAAACATTTTCTTGTCTATAATTGACAGTTGTTTATGCAAAACAGGATTTCTCTGCACATCACTTAATGTTGTTTTCATTAAACTCAAATATGAATCATAATTCGTATTACAAACAGTGCCTCTATCTTTAACTTTAATGTAGCATTTATAAGATATGGTTATATTACAGTTACTCCAACCCACTTGAAGTGTATCATTCTTATAAAAACATACAATTCCCTGCTGTGTAATAGGTAAATACAATGCAATTTTGTCTTGTGATCTTACAGATCCTGTATCAAAAAGTAAATTCTCCCAAGTCTCATTTATCCCCAAGGGGACAGCGGACATTAACAGTCCTCCATATGCTGTTGGTATAGCAGTACAAACCCAGCAATTTGAAATGTTCATAGTCTCTACATATACACGCTTCATAGCTAGGTATGTGTTAAAGTTTGGATGGCAGTCTATAGACAGTTCATCACGTCTCTCCACTTTCACTTGTGTGGTTACATGTAGGAAAAACCACAACAAAAGGAAGGTCATCACAATCATAGTCAATAAATGCATAGTCAACAAGATGATTAAACAACATATTTGGGGTTGATCTGTATTTTTACTTGTTTTGCTCTTGGCCATCCTGCCTTTGTCGTGTATCAGTCCCAAAATGTTTATCAAGTTGAAAATTCTTTACTGGTTTACAGTGCGTCAGGTGGACCCAGGATGACCTCTCAGCAACTTTGACTGCAGTAGGCATTGCCAACAGTACCTGGTACGGTCCTTCCCACTTTGGACTCGCCCAATTCTTCCTCTTCGTAACCTTCAACCACACCCAGGTCCCCGGAGTCAGCACTGCTTCTAACGGTCTGGTCTGTCTTTTATCTGAAAAAGAGTTCAACTGCAAAACAGTTTTATTTGTTAACAGTTTTCTCATGTAGCTAGCTAATGAGCTGTCAGTCTCTAGTTCTGCAGGCATGAGAGCTTTCCACTGTGGCACATAATATGCCCTTCCAAATATCATTTCAAAGGGAGTCAAACCCTTTACATTTGGAACTGTTCTCATGCTCAGCAGTGCCAAAGGCAAACAGCAAATCCAGTTTTTCTGTGTCTCACTCACTAGCTTCCTCAATTTGTTTTTTAGAATTCCATTGTACCTTTCCACCAGTCCTGCAGACTGTGGGTGGTAAGCACAATGATTCTTTAAGGAGATTCCAAGGAATCTCCCAAGCTGGTGAATCGTCTGATTAACAAAATGTGTCCCATTGTCACTATAAATCCTTTCCGGTATGCCAAATCTGGGAATTATTTCTTTTACTAGGGCTTTTGCCACGGTTGCTGCATCCGGATTTTTAGTTGGAAACGCTTCTACCCATTTGGAAAACATATCTATAATTACTAAACAGTATTTTTTCCCTTCACATTTATTCAATTCTATGAAACCATACAAATAGTGTGGAATGGATATGGTGGTGTAGGAAAACTCCCTTGCTTGGGTTTGAATGCCCCTTGCGCATGATGTTTGTTACAAATATGACATGCTGCACAAAATTTTTTTCTATAATTTATGAATCCGTATGTTTGGAATATTCGATTTACTAACTGTACCATCCCCCCTGTTGAGACATGGCACTGCCCAGTACTCCTTCCTTGAGTAATGCTGCTATTATAGGCTTGATTCCTTGCTCTGCATCTTTCCTCAAGGGGTATTGTCTTTTCTGTGGTCTAAATGCTGATTTTGGTGTAATAGTAACTGGTCCTGCTGTTTGAATAAGTCCTACATCTGATTTGCCTGTTGACCAAAGAATCTTTGGTATGCCACACAAGGCTTTTTCTTCTTCTTCTAATAAGAACTTACTTTTTACTTTTTCTCCTAAGTCTGCCCATTTCATATTCTTGTTTTTCGTCAAGCTGACATGTGGTAGTCGATTAGATTTGTACAGTGTCATGAATTCCTGAGGTAATGAACAGCTTACCACACTGTTTCCCTCAGTATCCCAATACAAGGTTCATAATACTAATCTGTTAGCAGGATTTTTGACTAATTCTTGCTCATATTCTTTATCAGGTCCTGGCATGCTACAGTAGTATAGAGTACAGTGTAACAAATGCTGTTGGTCAGTGTTAAGGGAGGGGGCCTTACTGATGGCTACATTCATCAGTTCCTCGGTTACTGCCCCTGGACCAGTCGTAACTAGGTCCTGGCTGTACCAGTAAAAAGTCTCACCCTCCGGTCGCACCACAAAAGTATCCATTTGTCTTTGTGCTTCCATACCCTGCATAGTGGGAACTACCGCTATACCAAATATCTGCATAAGATCTCTTCCCAGTAGGTTTACTGGACATTTTGCAGAAACTACAATTTTACTTTTTTGAGTCATACCTGAAACAGGGTCAGTTATTGCTATATCATGGGAGAGTGGCTCCCTATATAGCTGTCCGTTTGCTGCTTTTACTAATATATAATCAGGTGATTCGGAATATTCTGGTAACTTGGAGGGGTGTATCAAAGTCCGTGATGCTCCTGAGTCACACAGGAATTTTACTTCCCTCACTTCCACCAGAAGTGTGACTTCCGGTTTTGTGTCTGCCAGATACAGCTCCAAGCTCAGTAATGCCAAATCTAAAATTGCACTTTCTTCATCCTCTACATCTGCTTGCACTTCCTCTGTTCCTTCTACTACATTTACATTTGTCCTTTGTTTGTTAGCCTTTCCTGATGATTTCTGACTTTCATCACTATCATATAGTCAGTCCTCATCACCCTTACTTTCTGTAGTCACCTTTTTATTTAGCCTGCAATCCCTTGCTAAATGTCCTTTCTTTCCGCACTTAAAGCACTCACCTTTCTTTTTTCTCTCTTCAAAATCTTCTGACCGTTTGTCAGATTGTCTATTTCCCTGGGCATTTTTCTTACCCTTTTACCGGACTGTACTACAAAAACCTCAGCTCCGTCTTCAGCAGTGAAGACTTGTGTCTTCTTTTTCTTTTTACTATTAAAGTGTCTTTCAGCATGTCTAGCATATTCAAGTAAGGCTTGTAGCCTACTTGTTCGATGATCTATCATATGCTTCGTAATAAAGCTACTGATAGGTGCAATGCAACCTTTCAAAAATGCATTTTTCAGTTGCTGTTCATATGAGGTATCATGTGTCTGATTTTCAGGAATAGCCATACCACTATGGTTATTGAAACATTCCAATAATCTACCATAGTACCCATCTACAGTTTCATTCTCTTGTTGTATGCATTGGTTAATGCAAGTCCAATCTGCTCTAGGTTTCCATTTTTCAGAAATTCGGTCTGTAAGACCTTTTACTCTGTTGTCTAGTTCTGTGTCACTATGTGGGAGTGGTTTAAGCTCTGCATTACGAGGATTCCAGGTGCCACAAATCATGTGCCAGTCTGGACCCACAATTTGTCTAACTATCTTTTCTACTTTTTCCCCATTCAAGTGGTAACTTAGTCTCATACCTTGTAAATCTTGTAAAAACTTTGTGTAATTAATTTTTGGATGAGGGATTCCCTCTGTAGCTTTCCGAATATCTTCCGGTGTCCATGGTCTGTATACTAGAAGAGTTGGGTCCTGCCCTTCCTGTCCTGCCTGAGGATTTGGTACCTCGATTAGTGGACAGATTTCTTCTTCATTTTCCTCTAGTGTGTTTCTCCCTACTTGATACAAGTCTGTGTCCCCAAGTGTTTTACGTGTCCGGGACCTAGTTTCAATAGGATCTCTAACAAATGGTTTTAGTGTTCTTGTAACATCAGGATAACATGGAGGTGGACCAGCTTGTCCTCCTGCTTCATATCCTGAAAAAGGCATCGGAGGGGGCGGGGGAGGAGGAGCCGTCGCTATTACCATATTATTATCCTCTTTATCTAAAAATAACATCTTAGCATTTTTAGTTTTTTGTTCCCTTCGGTTTACTTCCTCAATCCACCTGTGTGCCTGAGGAATGCCTAATCGTTGTTTTTTTGCCTGACCTTCTGCCAGATTTAAGTTGTTTTAAAAGTTTAACTAATGAAATTTTATCTAATTTACCATCAAATCCGTATTTATTAACCCATTTTGTATAATACCTAACATTATCAGCCCGTTGTAATTGCATATATTTTGCGTCTTCAGTTAGGGCGGATCTCGATGTTTTAGTGCAATGATTTCCCATACTAAAAGAAAATGTTACGTAACCCTTTTCACCACGTGGTATTTCAATTCCTTACACAGTTTATCTAGAATGACTGCCTACCTTATTCTGTTTCCCTGATCTCTGACAAAATATACAGTAATTTCCTTTTGTCCCTGATCTGTATAACAAATCTTCTGACAATAGTATTTACTGCAACCTAGTCCCTGATCTAAAACAGAAAAAAAGGCAAATATCTTCCTACCTGAGCCTCCTGAGTCGACCAGTTCGAGACCGCCTTCGCCGCAGATCAGAAAGTGGCCAGCCTCTCAAAACGGCAATTCAGTCGGAGGTCTTTGTATTTCAAGAAGAACCGTTTCGGTAGCTTCTCCTGTGCAGTGTTCGACCACCGGTACACTCTGATCTGTAGCTGTCTGAGGGTTTCCGATTCAAGAAGGACCAAACTGTTAAATAAAAACAATGATAACAACACAGGAGGCTCAGATGCAAAAGTTTACTAGTGTACACCAGGAGGCAAAAAAACATACAAGTACAGAATTTTGTCTGACATGATACAGGAAGTACACAATTCTTATAGTTTTTATTTTCTAGTTTGTGCCCACCTTTCTGACGTGGTTAGTCACAGGGCATCTACATCACTTTACTAACAGTATTCTATTCATAAAGATTGCTGATGTTATATTTTTTAAAAAAGCTTTCCCTTGGGAATAATACAGCCTTGCAAAGCACCTGGTCAGTTATAATGTCTTTCTGTAAATGTTACTCCTTCAAGGTTTCAGGCCTGCTCGAATACAATAGTTGGTTCAGTCTTGTAATACACTTCTTTGTTCTTCTTGCAACATTCTTCCAACAGCTGTGTCTTATCTTGGTAACATTCACAAGGCCAATTCTCCCAGAGGAAGGAGAAGAAGATTCTCAATGCCTTATACATTTAATTTCCTGACCCAGCAGATAATCATTAGTGAAAAACATAAGCTTGCTGAGCTGGCTACTGCCAGGGTCAGAGTTCAAATACACTGCAGTTCCAAAGCTTCAAGCAATTACATGTAAAATCATTCTTATTGCCATATTATTAATAGAATAAAATGCATTATATACTATTTGCTTTTAAACTAGCACTTTATATATGTTCAAATACATATTTTTCTAACACCAGACTACCAGGAACCAAAAGCAGCTGGGTCTTCTGATTTCAGCATTCAGAATAAGTTAAGTGATAAAACAATGCTCAAACAATTATTTTGAATACTGAGATCTTATAAAAAAACACTATCACTCTTTAGGAGATTTTTTTCATACAACAAGAAGTGCAGGAGACAATCAGCAAAGTTTCTGAATAATGGTTTTGTTCAGTGGTACAGATAACAACATGTTATGAAAGCTTGAAAGCTAGCCATCTGAGCTCCAACACCAAAGTAGTTTCAAGCCAAGAATTGCTTATCAGTGTTAAAAAGTACAGGTCTACCAAGACTGGTGTTCACTAAGTCTGAGTCAGTAGTTTGCATCCTGTGTATCAACACAAGGTAGTCTTTCAAGATCTGATTATATCTGCAATGGGAATGGTATTAAGAATTTGAACCTAAGATGTAATTTGTTTGGAACTAAATAAATAACAAATTATAATACCCCAAATAATGCAAGTCTGTAATTCAGACTGCTTTATGGAGAACTTTCAAAGACTCAGGTTGTTGATTAAATGGGACCTGATTAAATATACCAGATCCACTTTCTAAGCATTGTTCTTTGTATCCAGAAAGTACAACTGCAAATGTTTTACCAGACTAAGTCATTGTTTCTTTAGCTCCAAGTTGGGCATATTGTAATATCAGCTAGATGATTTTGCACCAAACTTGAAGGAATTATGTATTGCCCGTTTGGAGCTAGGTTTGTTTCCCTGTTCCATATCCAAACTGCTAGCCATGTCTCCATATTCCACCATGTATTTTTTAATAAGAAACATGTATTAAATTTACATACCAATGTCTTGTAGTTTATATCTCCTTTTAGCAGAGGACAGAGATAAGCATGATTAGATAACAAGGGTGTAGTAGAAATCTATTTTCTATGTAGTTAAGTGTTTGTGTCTCATAAGTCCAGGATTTAGGCTTCATTATTAACTGTTGATTACTTCCTGTGTAGAGCCCACATTTTCTCTTGGTATCTGCATGTGGGTACTCTGTCTTCCTCCCAAAACATTCTGGTTGACTAGTTTCTGTAAAGTGTCCATATATGCTGAATTTTGACTTTGGTCATGGAAGAAAAAGGTCCATAAAAATTGTGTTCACTTTTATGGTTAAAAAATAAATTAAATTCACCAGACTAGAAGTCAATTGAAATACATACAGGTACCAATTATTACTCTCTGCTCTTTTGTACGCTGGGTTTAATTGTATGCACACTTGTTAAGCAACATATTTAAACATATTAATTGCAACAGCTAAGTGCTTTCAGTCATTTCTGAAAATCCAGCGGCTTGTCAGTAATTCTTTGTGTGTGTGTGTGTGTGTGTGTGTGTGTATGTGTGTGTGTGTGTGTGTGTGTGTGTGTGTGTGTGTGTGTGTGTGTGTGTGTGTGTGTGTGTGTGTGTGCATGTGTACGTGTGTGTGCATGAGCTCCCCCAGCTACCTTGGATAGTGGGAGCTGAATATTTATGGTCTGAGTGAGAGCCCTATGGTACAGTTTTTCTTGTCCTGAGAACTCTGATCAGCCATCTGTTTCCTGACAAGAGTCAGACAATCTGTAACATGCCAGCTTGAGTCCACAGTCATTACCTCCTGAGGAGACTGTGCTTCTGCATGCTAGTTTCTCCCTGGCCACTAAGTGTGAAAACAGTTTGCTAGTGTAAGCTTGGAAGACTGGGAACTTCACTGGGTGAAAATTTAGTGTCTCTGTGTTACCCATATGGTGAGCCAGAGCACCCCACCTCCATGGAATGGGTATGCCAGCAGTGGTTGCTCACTTACATCCTCCATGGCCAGCTGCTACAAGCACCCAACTCACCAGTTGGACTAGGGCTGCCTGCTATGTAGTCAGTGCTTTATTCCACTATTCCTTATAGCAAGCTAGCTTGTCGGTATCTTGTACTTTTCAAAGTAAAGCATTCCAGATGGCAGGAGTTGTTTTATTAAATGCTGCTAATGTGTAAGCTGGCCTTTGTCATTGAGCACCATCCTTATTTCTTAGATTGTAGTTTGAGTGTCTTATAAATAACTTATTTCTAAGTGGTAGGCAATAATTATTACTTAATAATTTGAACATTACCTTGCCAAGAAAAAAATATGGCTCTGGTCTCAACAAGCATTCATTTAGCTGTTTGTATGGTAACACAATGATTTTGCCTGTTATAGCTAGGTGGATACCCACTTTCTGCACTTTGTAAGAGACTTGTTTTAAATGGTGATTGTCATTCTATAATTAGCAGGGAATACTCAAGTCTGGGCGGGAGCATGCTTAATGCAATTGCATGGGTTGCCTCTGTTGTCTATGATATTCTGTGTTTACAAAACGTTTAGTTGGTTCAGTACCTTGATAATTCTCTGATCCTATTACAACAATCCATCCAATCTGACTGGTGGACACTGAGCAGCTTGTTGAATCTGATCTGGCCATCTGTCAATGCTCCTACCCTTGATCTCCCTAAGCCCTTTCTTTCTGTAACTCTCTTGTACCCTCACTAACTTCAGGTATAATTTTCTGCCATAATGAATGGACAATCTTTCATGTTAAGAGTTAAATTTATTCTTCTTTTACACACAAAAACTCTTTTTTTAATTAGGACTGACAGTAGGAACTTAGTCTACCTTTCTGCTTCTTGAGAGATTCTGTTGCTTTTAATACTCCAATTTCTTGCTTTATTTCTTTCATGACACTCACGTCAGTGGACTGATATCTCTCAGTCATTTTTTTTTCAAAAAAATGAGTTTTTGCTATCTATATAGTAAGATTCTAGATTTTCTTTGTACCACTTTTGGTTTTAGCCTTGTTGTAGTTTGTCTTTTCATTCAGGAGTAATTTCAACAGATATGGAGAAAGGCTTCAGAAAGTTTGGAAAGTATGAGCCTAAGCTGCCATCCCAGGGCACCCATGCACTAAGCGTAGTGTACCTGGAGTCAGAGCACTTGGAAGCAGGTTGCACTAAATATAAGGACTTTGAGACGAGGTCTTAATCTTAAAAGAGTTTTGTTCCCCCAATAACCATTTCTCTCTTGGTGACAGGCAGAAGGAAAGAGGGAAAGAAAATGAGAAAGATCAGAGGAAAAGGCAACCTGAGGAAGTAGGGCTTTCTTTGGATCCAAAAATTCAAAAACAAAAGAAAGCACAACCTCCACTTGCATTGACATGAGTTAGCAAATGGCTGTCTCTGAAACTATTGTGATAACGGACACATTTCCCACCAAAGAATCCAGCAGGCATTCCTCTGTGAGGGAATGCTTACATTTCTTCTAATCCTGACCTTCTTCAGCCATGTCATTAATGTCTGTCGGGTTTTTTGCAGCTCCACAGAAGCTGACTGGTAGCCTATGATGAGAGCATTTCTGAATGTGCACATAGAGATGGTTGTCATTCCATCCCCATTTTTAGGGTGGATCAGATTGATTCCCCTCCCCCATCACTCTTAGCTCCATGCCTGTTCCTACTTTTGGCATCAGTAGTCTCAGAGCTGAGTCACGTCCCAGAATGGGAACTGTTACTCATCACTGTCATGCATCTGATACACTTGACACCAAGAACTTCTTTATAGAGTGAATCTAAGGACTGATTGCTCAATGTTGACCCTTCACTACCTCCTTCAGCACCAGTGGTCATGGATCTGAGTCACCTTCTGGAACCTGTCTACTTGGTACCGACAAGTACTGTTACCTCATAACCAGCTTCCACGCTTCTGATAAGCTCAATGCTGAGACTTTCAGCACTGAGTAGATCTCAGGACTGTTTTCTCAGTGCTGGGTCTTCTCCACTTCCTTTAGAGCCAGCTTGCTTGGAGATATTTTTGGTGTTATAGTATTCAGCACTCAAGGCATCTGCACCAGTCTTTATCTCATGATCATCTGTATCCACAGTGTTAGAACATTCTACCTCAATGTCATGGATGGGATGATTGCTCCTCCTTCCAGAATCTTTACTAGTACCGGCTCCAGCTTTTGACACCCTCCTATTACCTCTTCAGCCCACTCATAATGACTCACAAGGACAGGGTAGAATGAAACCCCCTCAAGGAACCATTATAGGTTTGTTCTGACTCCACAGGGGATTCTGATCAACCACCATTGGAGTTTCCCAGGAAGAGGACATGCAAAAGAAGGTATGTGGATTCATCTATGGAGTCCTTAACATCAGACACTGACTTGGATGAGAAAGTGGACTCCCTACAATTCTCTCTTGAAGATGCCAAATTTAATGAAATCCTTGAATCGTTGTGACAGAAGACATTTTGGCCATCACCCTCTTGAGGATGAGGGAGGGCTTTTTAAGACCTACCATTCTGCAATTTCTACCTTCTGGTTGGTCTATCCTGCTGCCTGTCTTATTGATTTGACTGCAAGAAGAGCATGGCAGGAACCAGATACTACTGAGTTGATATCATGCAAGCCTAGCATAGCTCTTTGTCAACCCAAAGATAAATAGCACTTGTCTAAAGGCCACCTTGTGGGCTCCATGATTGTTGTAGCAACCACCAAGAGAGAGATGACTGATGAATCAGCTACTCTTCACCCACTTAACAAAGTTTAGAGTGTTGAACAGAATGGGGAAGCACACTTATGCTTTGAGGACTTTTGCTGTGAGAGTGTTAAATTATGTAATGCAGATGAACTGCAAACAAAGGTTTACACCTGTCACCACTGGGCTTCCGGATATTGGCTAAGGCTCTTGCTACCCCCATAGTGCCTTTTTTAGGAAAGGCTCAAAAGACAAACCCACCTCCTTAGAAAACAAAAATGGAAAAAAACTAAGGGTAATGCTGCTCAACGCCAGAAGTCTAAATCTCAAGATGCAGGCACTTGATGCACTCCTCAGCATGGAGAACATTGACGTCTGTGCAGTAACTGAAACCTGGTTCAAGGCTCCTGAGAGCACCCCAGCACTACCAGGCTATACCTCGTATCATGCTTTTCAGCCCCAAAACCCGGGCCGAACCACAAAGGGAGGAGGAGTGTCCATATTCATAAAGGACACCCACACCTCCAGGTTAGTAGCAACACATGAAGCATCAGAGACCATACAGGTGCAACTAACCATAGGCAAAACTGCTATACAACTGGTAGCATGTTACAGACCACCCTCCCAATCTCAAGAACCCCACTCAGCCTTCCTGAAGACATTGGAGGATATGAATGTATCACAAAATACCATCATACTGGGAGACTTCAACTACCCAAACATAGATTGGGTACATTATTCTAGCCCTAATACCCTAGTCCAAAGGTTCCTGGAATTCATAAATTCAAATGCACTGGAACAACTAGTCACCTCTCCCACTAGGGGAGATAATATACTAGAACTGATCATCACAAACATGGGGACAAAATGCTCCACACCGGAAGTATACCCCTCACTAGTGAGAACTGATCACAAACTAATCACCCTGGATAAACTCCAAAGTCGACCACAAACAGTGCCAAAAGTCCACTAGTAACTGAATAAAACACTGTCGATGCCAGGAATTGCTGTTAAATAGTTTTTAATTCACTGTTAAAACACAGACTAACACAGACTGAGCGCTTTCATCCCCTCATGGGGATTTCATCAGAATCTGACATTCTCCATTTTTATCCCCTTTAAATACCATCTGATATCTGATGTCATCATTTAATTAATCTGCAGACATTTTATTTAAAACAATAGCAGCCTTATATATCTCAAAACATATTCCTGTATATATATATAGTTGTAAAAAACTACTAATTAATATGTCCTTATTCCTAAATAAAAACATGAAAAATGTAACATGTATATTATAAAAATCACATAAAATGAAATGTTTGAAATAAATTGTACAATGCTTACAGAAACAATATATTACTTGTACTGTTCAGCCCTTTTAATTAATACAGGCTTAATGGATATAATTTCATTTAATCCAGGCATTATATTAGCTTGCAGTCTGACCTGCCATCTAGTCTCCTTTTCTTCTATCAAATTCTTATAATTCCCTCCTCTAGGGTTTCTTAGTACTTTTTCCAGAATACAGAATTTAAAACCTTTACAGTTGGTAGACAGTTGCATATGTCTATATAGGGCATTGTTGTTGTTACAAGTGTTTATTTGATAGCCATGTTCGTACATCCTATCCCTTAACCTCCTCTCTGTTTTCCCCACATAGAAGCTTGGGCAGGATGTACACATGGCTAAATACACAAGCCCCTTAGACTGACAATTCCCATAGTCTGGTCTAACCACGGATTTTAAAATATTTTGTAAATTAATGTACTTGTCTTGACAAATAAGGTGACATTGGGAACATGCCCCACACCTATTAGTTCCTATTCTATTAGTTGTTTTAAACTTTTCTTGCTCAAAATTCTTTTTTAAGTTAAACCCTACCTTATGAACAAAATTTGGGGTGTCTCCCCCTATATCCCATAATTTTGGATTTATACTGAGTATCGCCCAATTTTTCTCTATAATTTTTTGAACTTCCTTAGATTTATAACCATAGGGAATAATCATAGCCCTTTCATAATTTTTATTATTTTTATTACTATTGTGATTCACCTCCTCTCTTCCCTTTTCTTGTATTCCATCCTTATTTCCCAAAAGGGGCTTGTATTTGTTCCCCCATTCACCTTTAATATATTCTAGTGTGTCCTTTACCATCCTATATGGGTATCCTCTTTCAAGAAACATATTAGCTACTGTTGTTAATTCTTTATGTAATTCATCGTAGTTGGATGTCATTCTCGCCACTCTTATTAACTGTCCTTTCACTATACTGTTCTTCTGCTTCAGGGGGTGGTTACTGGAGTATTCCAAATACGAATTACTAAAAGTAGGCTTTCTATAGATTTTGGATGTAAACCTTGAATTGTTAATTTCAATATTCACATCCAAAAAGTTAGTCTTTTCCTTATCATAGCTATGTGTAAATCTCAGAAAGGATGTTGTATTATTTAAATACTCCATAAATCCAACTATCTCACATGTAGGTCCTTCCCATAAAATGAGTATGTCGTCTAAAAATCTCATATATTTTTTAATATGTCTCATAAATCCACTCTGAAACACGTACTTCTGTTCCCAGTAGAGTAATACCATATTAGAAAAAATGGGAGCACACGATGCTCCCATGGCTACACCCTTATGTTGCCTATAAAACTCTCCTTCAAATAGTATAAAATTATTATCCAATACTATTTCCATGAAGTCAAGTATTAGGTTCCTTCTATCTTGAGATAAATTTGTATTCGTTTTTATAGCTTCCTCAAAAAATTGTAACCCTTCTATTTTAGGAATCGAGGTATATAAATTTATAATATCAATAGAAAGAAAGGATGTATCACCTGTAATTAGAGTGTCTTCCATCCGCCCTAAGAAATCCCATGAATCTCTTAGGATATGTTCTTGATTGTATAACATATTTTTTAACCATCCATCAATTACCATCCCAAATGGGTATGATTTGGATCCTCTCCCGTCCACTATTGGTCTAAATGTTAGGTTCTCCAAACCCTTGTGGATTTTGGGAATTCCAAATATACTAGCTGTTCTTGGGTTGGTTACTTTTAAAAAATTGTAAATTTCTCCTGTAATTCGCTCATCAATTAGAGCGTCTTCTAGGAAATAATCTATTTTCCTATAGCTGGTGTTTAATTCACTCTGAGAGGATCTTTGATATGTATCCACCTCTGATAACATTTTAAACATAATTTTTGAATATTCTACGGCATTAAAAAACACCATCCCTCCACCTTTGTCTGGTTTCATTATTCTTGTACTCCCATCATCTTTCAATCTCTTTAGTAGTTCTTTTTCTTTAAGCGTTAAATTACCATAATGCTGTTTTCCTTCTTTAGCTTTCAACTCATAAATTTCATTAATTATAGTTTTTTCCAATATGGTATTACTCTACTGGGAACAGAAGTACGTGTTTCAGAGTGGATTTATGAGACATATTAAAAAATATATGAGATTTTTAGACGACATACTCATTTTATGGGAAGGACCTACATGTGAGATAGTTGGATTTATGGAGTATTTAAATAATACAACATCCTTTCTGAGATTTACACATAGCTATGATAAGGAAAAGACTAACTTTTTGGATGTGAATATTGAAATTAACAATTCAAGGTTTACATCCAAAATCTATAGAAAGCCTACTTTTAGTAATTCGTATTTGGAATACTCCAGTAACCACCCCCTGAAGCAGAAGAGTAGTATAGTGAAAGGACAGTTAATAAGAGTGGCGAGAATGACATCCAACTACGATGAATTACATAAAGAATTAACAACAGTAGCTAATATGTTTCTTGAAAGAGGATACCCATATAGGATGGTAAAAGACACACTAGAATATATTAAAGGTGAATGGGGGAACAAATACAAGCCCCTTTTGGGAAATAAGGATGGAATACAAGAAAAGGGAAGAGAGGAGGTGAATCACAATAGTAATAAAAATAATAAAAATTATGAAAGGGCTGTGATTATTCCCTATGGTTATAAATCTAAGGAAGTTCAAAAAATTATAGAGAAGAATTGGGCGATACTCAGAATAAATCCAAAATTATGGGATATAGGGGGAGACACCCCAAATTTTGTTCATAAGGTAGGGTTTAACTTAAAAAAGAATTTTGAGCAAGAAAAGTTTAAAACAACTAATAGAATAGGAACTAATAGGTGTGGGGCATGTTCCCAATGTCACCTTATTTGTCAAGACAAGTACATTAATTTACAAAATATTTTAAAATCCGTGGTTAGACCAGACTATGGGAATTGTCAATCTAAGGGGCTTGTGTATTTAGCCATGTGTACATCCTGCCCAAGCTTCTATGTGGGGAAAACAGAGAGGAGGTTAAGGGATAGGATGTACGAACATGGCTATCAAATAAACACTTGTAACAACAACAATGCCCTATATAGACATATGCAACTGTCTACCAACTGTAAAGGTTTTAAATTCTGTATTCTGGAAAAAGTACTAAGAAACCCTAGAGGAGGGAATTATAAGAATTTGATAGAAGAAAAGGAGACTAGATGGCAGGTCAGACTGCAAGCTAATATAATGCCTGGATTAAATGAAATTATATCCATTAAGCCTGTATTAATTAAAAGGGCTGAACAGTACAAGTAATATATTGTTTCTGTAAGCATTGTACAATTTATTTCAAACATTTCATTTTATGTGATTTTTATAATATACATGTTACATTTTTCATGTTTTTATTTAGGAATAAGGACATATTAATTAGTAGTTTTTTACAACTATATATATACAGGAATATGTTTTGAGATATATAAGGCTGCTATTGTTTTAAATAAAATGTCTGCAGATTAATTAAATGATGACATCAGATATCAGATGGTATTTAAAGGGGATAAAAATGGAGAATGTCAGATTCTGATGAAATCCCCATGAGGGGATGAAAGCGCTCAGTCTGTGTTAGTCTGTGTTTTAACAGTGAATTAAAAACTATTTAACAGCAATTCCTGGCATCGACAGTGTTTTATTCAGTTACTAATCACCCTGGATATACATATCCCACCTTCACCCCCAGCACAAAAGACCACAGTGAAAAACTTCTCAAAAGCAGACTTCACTCTTCTTAAGACTGAGATGGTATCCTTTAAGCCCACTGTGCCAGTGGATACCACATCCCACAATGCCGAATTCTTCACAAATGCTTTCTATGGACATCTCCAAAAATGCACGGATCATGCAATCCCAAACAAATCCAAGTCCCTCTCCACCAAATGTAAGCATCCTGTCTGGTGGACCTCAGCCATAAACAAATTGTATAACAAAAGAAGGAAGCTACTGCACGTCAGAGCAAAATCCCATGAAGGGAAGACATCTCTGATCAACATTAGCAGAAAACTACGTTCTCTCATAAAAACATCCAAGGCAAACTTTGAGAGAAAAATCGCTAAGGACACTAAAGATAACCACAAAGCCTTCTTCAGCTATGTTAGAAACCTGGGCGGACACCCTCAGATATGCTCAGAGTTGGTTCACAACAACAAAAAATACACTGAACCCACAGATATTGCTAACATTCTGGCTGACAGGTTCAGTCCAAATTTCTCCCCTCCTTCACCCCCAAAAGAAGAAATACTTATCCCAGCTGAATGTAATCTCCCTGTCATCTCAGATGTCCAAGTGAGAACTGCCCTAAACAAAGCAAAAAACACAGCATCAATGGGACCTGACGGTATCCCGGGGTGCGTGTTACATGAACTCCAAGAGGAGCTAAACCCACACATAAAAATGCTATTTAACCTTAGCCTTACTTTGGGATATGTACCTGAACACTGGCGTACAGCAACAGTGGTCCCACTCCACAAGGGGGGTGCCTCTACAGACCCTGGAAACTACCGTCCCATAAGCTTAACTAGCCTGGTCTGCAAATCTATGGAAAGAATCATTATGGAACTCATAAACAGAGACATAGGGGACCTACAGACACTTGACCCCACCCAGTTCAGCTTTGTAAAGGGCAGATCCTGCCTTTTAAACCTGGTTGACTTTTTCGAAACAGTCACTAGAGCCATTGATGAGGGCAAAGCAGTCCTTACAGCATACCTGGACTTGGCTAAGGCCTTCGACACAATACCCGACTCAGGCATCATAGATAAGCTAAACAGCTTAAAAGTAAACCCTTATGCCACTAGATGGGTTGCAAACTGGCTAAAGGACAGAACCCATAAAGTTAAAATCGCTGGAGCAATGTCAGACTCAAAGCCAGTCACAAGTGGTGTCCCACAGGGATCTGTCCTGGGACCCCTCTTGTTCGGCATTTATTTCTCAGATGTTAAAGCAAACATGGGAGGGCTGTGGCTGACAAAGTTCGCAGATGACTGTAAACTAGGCGCCATAGTCAATACACCAGCAGACACACACATCCTACAAAAAGGCCTCACTGAAATGGACAACTGATGCCGTAGTCACAGCCTTAAACTAAATGCCAAAAAATGTATAGTCATCCCTTTTGGAAAAAACAAAGTACCCACAAATTATCACATAGACAGCAACCCACTGAGTACGGAAAAAGTAATCAGAGACCAAGGGACCCAAGTAGACAGCGACCTCTCATTTGACACCCACGTTGCCAAAGTGGTTAGAAAAACATTCTACCTCGCACACCTCATCATGAAGGGATTCACATCCAGATCCAAGGATGTCATTGTACCCCTATATTCCTCCCTCATCAGACAAATGATTGAGTACACTGCCCCATTTGGTATGTACCTCACCCGGCATTTGCAACAGCTGGAGAGACCACAAAAGTACCTCACTAAAAGGATCAAGGGTCTCCAACATATGTCTTATTCTGCCAGACTAAAGAAACTTCAGCTCTATTCAGTAGCATACCGCCTGCTCAGAGGTGATCTCTGCCCGACGTACAAGGCCATGTCCAATCAGGATCTGATGGACATGCTCCACCTCAAAAAATCCAAATCCATCAGGACCATGAGAGCTAAAGACTTAAACCTCGGCACAAGTATGAATAGGACATGCTGGAGGGATAGATTCATAACCCAGAGGCTTCCCATGCTTTGGAACAGGATCCCAGTTCATATTAGGCAGAGCCCCTCACTGACTCTCTTCAAGAGAAATCTTGATGAGTGGATGGGAGATTGTACGTTTACCCCAGGGGTCACATCTGTGTCACTGCTAGACAGGGGCACAGTAAACTAATTCTATTATATAAGGGGACCTTCATTGTGTCACTACTAGACAGAGGCACAGTATTCTAGATTTATTCTGTACATTTTTGTACCATTTCATGGGGTGGCAAAAGCTACATCACTATGGCTAGGCTTACAAATGCCCCAGGGCAGACAGCCTAGTACTATACTATGAAACTATAAAACTATGTATCTAGCAGAACAAGCCATAAATACTTTGTGCAAGCTATCAACACCAGAATCAAGAAAATAACTAGAGACTACTTTGGGTATCATGTTAAACATTACCAACTTTTCCATGCTATTGTTACATAATGCAGCCAATGGAGTAACCACAACAGCCAGAGTTGCAGCTGCAGACATCATTCTAAGACAGCATGCTTGGGTTCACTGTTGTAATTTTGCAGATAACATTAGGGTGTCCTTTACCAATGTCCATTTTGATGGCTCTGCAGCATTCAGACCTCAGATGAAAATATGTCTAATGAGATATAAAAAATTGTATGACCCTGTTTACCATAGGTGCCAGATTTGAGACCTCTCACTGGTTCTTTAACAAAAATGAGAAGGGATCTAAATCTTCATGATTAAGGAAACTCTAGCTGTGGCAGGGGCAGCTCTTTCAGTGGAAGCTAACCACAAGGTCATGGAGGCCTGCTAGACCAGGGACTCCAAGGGCTCTTTTCCAGCAAACTTATCATGTCTGTGTGTGAGTGTGTGTGTGTGTGTGTGTGTGTGTGTGTGTGTGTGTGTGTGTGTGTGTGTGTGTGTGTGTGTGTGTGTGTGTGTGCGCGCTTTAGATTATGTATATATATATATATATATATATATATATATATATAGATATATAGATATATATATATATATATATACACACACACACACACACACACACACACACACACACACACACACACACACACACACACACACTCACACACTTTACAGTATAAAACCAGCTAGCATATTTCTGAGAGGAAGGGAAAAAACCCTAATAGACAGAGCATGAGCAAGTAAACCATATACAGGCAGTGATCAGAAAGCATGATTGAACCTAATCCCTGAAGCTGTGAGGCTTAATTTTGTTTAATAAGGTTGAATTATGTGTTCCAAATGTACTCCTTTGTTGGTGCACTTATTCTTTAAAAAATATAATTGCTTCTATACCACTATAAGTCATTTATGGCATTGGTCATCTGAGAAAAAGGAATTGAATGAAGTGCACCATGAATTCAAATCACCAGTTCATAGGCAAGTACTGGGCAATCAGTCTGCTGACCATCACAAACCTAGCCAGTAACCCATATTCAAAGTTTCCTTCCATCCTGAAGGTGGACAACAGAAGACATATGGGGCAAAGTTTGAGGATGCCTATCCAGTTATATTTACCTTGAGTGTTCAAGGATGCTTTTCTACATGACATGAAGTGGAAGTTTGTTCTATAGGTGGAGGGATACTTTGGAACATCAGTGTATCATCCCAACATATCTTATTTATCTGTTGTTGAAGGATTAGTTACTTTAACTGTATATTTAAGAACCTTTTGCTCTGTGAAGAAATAAGCGGTCAGAGAGGAAGGATGTTTTCTTGCTTGAAAGATTGTATAAGGAACGGAGTATAGACAGAGAGCAGCCAGTATGTCCTGATGACTTAATATTTTTCTTGCGTTATGTTTAGACAAATAAAAATACAGACTCATCTACAGACTTTAAATTTCTTACATGGAAGACTGTTTTTGGTGGCCATTACGTGAGCAAAAATGGATGTTAGAAATACAAGCTCTTTATTCAGTTCTGCCATAGCTGGATTTCCACCTAGACAGAGAGTCTCACTAAGAATTAACGGTTCCTTCATTCCTAAAGTAGCATCAGAGAACAATCTTAATTAACCTATTCATCTGCTAGTGTTCTTTCCAAATGATCCTAACAAAGGAGAATATCTTTTACAAATGCTGGTTGTCCATAAACAACAATGTTTCTTCCTTCACAGAGCCAAAACCATAAGAAAAGACTCCCAACTATTTGGAGCCTTTACTATTTCCAGACTGCATAGAAGGTCTCTAAAATAACCATATCCACATGGCTCTCATATTGTATATCCTTTGTTTACCCTCAGAAATAATCCTTTACCTTCTAAAGCAGTATCAGCATTCCATAAGACCTCTTCCATAGATAAGACTTGTGCAGCAGCAGCATTGTTTATTGTGCTTTTCTCTGGCAAACGTTGTAAGATAGATTTGATCTCTCAATGCAGAACACCCTTTGCAGCTACTTTGCTCACGGCTATCCTGTCATGACACCACCAGGGATGAACAGATAGCTTGCCATTCTGTCCCAAATGTTGAACCAGATGAACAGGATGAGACAGGATATGGAAGTTATGGACTTACTATACCACTGGATGCTTTTCTTCCTTAGTTCATCTGATTCAATATCCCTCCCACCACCACCCCTTACAAGATTGTCATCGCCTTCCAGATGGACCTTATAAAGTTACTTGAAGCCCTTCTGTCCTCCTTTCACACATCCTTATTTCGAACTGAATACAGAGTGAGGATAGAGGGGTAGAGTGAGGACAAAGATATTACGGAAATTGTTTGAAGGAGCTTGAGGTTAGCAGCACTAGTCAGATGGCCAGATCAGATCTAACAATTGTCTCTGTTCCCAAAAGATGAATCACACCAGCTAAGGATGAAAAGGATCCAGCATTATGGTAAGTACATAACTTCTGTTTTTTGTTGTTTTATAACCCATGAACATCTGATACAATCTGTACATATATCCTTTGCAAACAATTACTCATACTACTCAATCATGTTTTCTACATGTGTCTTGTAGGATGTGGTGATGAACTTCATGGACCCAATGGCACTTTTACCAGCCCAGGTTATCCTAACTGGTATCCTGACAATAAGGAGTGTATCTGGAATATACATACGGCACCGAGTAGCAGCATTCAACTCACCATCAATGAATTTGATGTTGAATACCATCCAGACTGCAGCTATGATGTCCTAGAGGTACTGTGACATTGCTTTGGTTTAATGTCCAATATCTGGTTTATCACATATCCCTTCATATTGTCATATGTAATAGGATAACACTAATTTCATGATAGTATTAGAAACTCCAAAAATTAGGAGAAATTAAACCATATATCCCATTTCAGTAAGTAATAAATTGCAAATAAGTCTAGCTAACTGTGGAATTAACAGTTTGGTAATTACATAATTAATGCACAAATACTTATCTATGCTAATCCAGCATAATTAGGGCTTTTACCCAGAGTAATATCAATACCTCCTGTTCGACCATTAATATTAATGCCATAAGTTCAATTTTCCTCATTTGGAAAATATATTTAAAACTGTATAATTTTTAAAGGCTGCAAAATGAACTTTTCTTTTTACACTGAAGTTTTTGTATGCATAAAGATGCACGCAGACACTTTTTTGTGTGAAAACAAAATTTCATTTTGTGCCTTTAGACATTATCTTTAAAAATATGTCCAACAAGTAGATGAATAACTAGTAATAGTAGAAAACACTGGTGATACCAAGGTGAAACCACCAAGACTTTATTTAAATAAAACAGATAACTGACTACGTGCCTTCACCCATGTAGGGCATCTTCAGAGTCAGTTTTTCACATCTAATCACAGCCTTTAAATACACATTTCAATTAACACATAATTAGTTACAATGAATCTATCCTTTAGACTTTTTATTTTAGCCCTTGAATGTCATTAGTGTAGTTATAGCAAAAAATATTTTTGTATAAACACCAAATATTCAATAAATAATAACATAACAAGTATTGTTTCAATACCTAAACTCAAAACATACATATAAAACATATTAATAAAATAAAATATGTATAGAAAGTGTATATCTATGAATAAGTATATGTATATAAAGTAAATGCAAAATATATAATATAACAATGTACATGTGGGCAAATGTATCTCGTGCATCTGACTGAAAGTCAAAACATACACTGTTGTTCTTGTCTATTAGATAAAAGCTGCCTTGTGTTTCAATATGGATGCTAGAGATAAGGTGTCATTAATGCCAGGTGCACTGCTTGCATCCAATTGTATTTGCCATAAGCATTCCCTGACTTCTAAAATGGTTTTATAATCACCACCAAACTCCTTAGTGTATAGTCTGTCTATGACAAAAAATAAAAACTTTTTATAGTTAATACAATCTTTACTATGATTATACAATGAATCAGTTAATTTCTTATTCCCTATTATGTTCCATAATTCTTTGTCTCAGCTTTCTTTTGGTCATGACAATATAGAAGGCTGGACAAGATAAACAAGTAGCCGCATAAATGACCATTTTGGTATTACAATTACAAATAACCTGGACTCCTCAGGGATCTCTTGAAATTACCCACTTGAACATATGGGCCATCATTAATATATTTACATACTTTACAATTACCACATTTAGCCATCCTGGCAGGCCTTTGACCAGTAGACATAGATGTTCTTTCCAAATGTTCTTTAATATTCAAACCCCTACTATTGACAAAAAGGGGGTCCTTTCCTAATGTGTCTTGCATGTCTGTGGGGAGTACACTTTGCCAAGTCCATTGAGTGATGTTTTTAACTTCAATGGTTGTGGCATTGTATTGTAAAACCATACCTGTTTGAACATTCTCCACTTTATGTTTATGGATATTATTGTTCTCTACATCCCTTTGGCTATCTAACAAAATAGGCAAGAAATCTGTGGCTCTTCTTTCAATAATATCCTGTTGAACTGTAGTGAGTAAATCCATAGGATAGCCCCTTTGGACAAACAAGTCAATTTGTTCCTCCAGTTCTTCCAGGAATCTATTGTCCTCACTAACTATACATGACACCCTAATCATCTGGCCTTTGGCCACGTTCTTCTTTACATAATAAGGATGACAACTGTCGTAATGTAAAAATGTGTTGCTGTATGTCTTCTTCCTAAATAATTTGGATTCTACCTTCTCATCTTTGATGTATAAATGTAAATCCAGATAGTCGATGGTGTTTCTGTCTGCCTTGTTGGTGAATTTTAAAAATGTTGTGGTGTTGTTCAGATAGCCTATAAAGTCATCCAACTCATCTCGAGAGCCTTTCCAAAGGAACAGTATGGCATCCAAGAATCTTAAATAAATGATCATCTTGGATCTATAATCAGATGTCAAAACATACTCTTCCTCCCATTCAGCTAATACTAAGTTGGCGTAAATGGGTGCACATTTAGCGCCCATAGCAACCCCAGTGGATTGTTTATAGAATTCACCTTCAAAGCCAATGTAATTATTTTCCAAAACAATCAACATCAAGTCAACAAATAGACAGCTTTTCACCTGGTGTATGTGGCTGTGTTTAGCTAAACTACTAGCAAACCAGTCTAAACCAGTGTCATGGGGAGTCACTGAAAACAAATTTACTATGTCGACAGTTACAAACAAAAATTCCCCTAAATTTGTATCAGATAGGGTCCTAAGGCAATCCAAACAGTGCCAAGAATCTTTCAATATGTGTGGTATATTGTCAAGAATCTTCTTGTTCGTAATGTTTATGTACGCTGCTAATGATTCCGTTTTTGATCCCCTAGCTGCCACTATCGGTCTGAAAGGGGGATTAATAATGTATTTATGAATCTTGGGGATTCCAAATAAACTGGGCATAACTGGATGTTCCACTAGCAAATAGTTGCATTCGTCATAATTAATTATTCCTTCCCAAACGAATTCATAAATTTGCCAGTCAATTTTTGTATATGCCCTTTGAACTTCAAATTTGGAAAGCAATTCATAGATGTTAGAGTCATGTAAAATACTCTGCATGTTCCAGGAGTAATTGGTGTTCATCATGATGACTACACCACCCCCTTTGTCTGGTTTCATGACCCTATAATCATTACTAGATGAAAGTTCTTTTAAACAAAATTTTTCTGCAGATGTTAAATTTTTATTGTTGTTGGGTGACTTTTTGTCAATCAGTCTCCTGATATGGGTAGTACACAAACGTTCAAATGCTAATATCAAAGAGTTGCTACGTGGTATAAACACACTACTTCTTTTAAGTGTAAAAATTTTTGTCTCTCTATGTTTTGAGTTTAGGTACTGAAACAATACTTGTTATGTTATTCTTCTTCTTCTTCTTTTGGCTTTTCCCGGTTAGGGGTCGCCACAGCGGATCATCTGTCCGCCCATGATTGGCAGTGAAGTTTTACGGTGTTGAGTTGCCAGCCCGGCGCCCAACCTTCCACAGAAGGCACATACATGCACACACTCACACCTAGGGCCAATTTAGAGTGTCCAATCCACCTACTGCATGTCTCTGGGATGTGGGAGGAAACCGGAGCACCCGGAGGAAACCCACGCGACCACAGGGAGGACATGCAGACTCCACACAGAAGGCCCCCCAGCCAAGAATCAAACTGGAGAACCACTTGCTGTGAGGTGACAACGCTAACTGCTGCACCACCATGGCCGCCCCAATACTTGTTATGTTATTATTTATTGAATATTTGGTGTTTATACAAAAAGATTTTTTACTATAACTACACTAATGACATTCAAGGGTTAAAATAAAAA